>NW_020291895.1:681690-714364 GCF_003184865.1 Aspergillus homomorphus CBS 101889
GGGGGGGAAAGGAATAAGAGAAATGGAGGAGAGACCGAGAAGGCAGTTCAGGCTATTTCGGGAAAGTGGCGCAGCCCGTGGCCAGTGGGGATCAATTATGTCAGCGGACACTAATACCATCTGTGGTGTAATTTGGACTAATCTACGGAGCTTGTAGCGGGAAGTAGCGGGTATGACATGTATTGGTATGGTATGGGGTGGAATCTGTGGTTCGTCATCCAAACACTTTGAAGCAATCAAAGGGTTCAACACAATGAGTGATTGATTGACTGCACCATCCAAGGTGTTTTGTTTCAGCTGCTTTGCCCAAACCAGCGCTTAACTTGCTCTACCTAAGTTACAGACTGACGGACAGACAAAACTGATTGAATACTTCTTTCTGTCTTTGC
Organism: Aspergillus homomorphus CBS 101889; assembly: GCF_003184865.1. Classification (NCBI taxonomy): domain Eukaryota; kingdom Fungi; phylum Ascomycota; class Eurotiomycetes; order Eurotiales; family Aspergillaceae; genus Aspergillus; species Aspergillus homomorphus. Next base: position 682,080 of record NW_020291895.1, read on the forward strand.
TCTTTCAACTACTTTCATATCAATCGTTCAATGTACTGTCCTCTATCAGTCGTCATTGTCCATACCATTCATGTGCGCGCTCCCCCTCTGGCCGATCACCGTTGATCCCCAGCCTCTCTTTCTCCCCTCCCCTTCTTTTCCTTCTTCTCCTCCCCGTTCTCTTATTATCCGCTGTTCCTGCCAAGCAACACCAAGCAACACAACACGCAGCTCACGCTCTCTCGGCACCTTTTCCAGTGTGGCAGTTGCCCTACCTATTCTTGTCGGCCCTGACCCACGATTACCTATCATCGCAGTTCCACCCGCGACAAAAGTGTGGACGGAAGTCTAATCTCGGGTGGTTCCCAGGGGTTGCGTCGCTCATTCTTGGGCCAAGCCCGGCTGGGCGGATAAGATAGAAAGTCGACTGTTTTCTCGCTCTTCGTTCGATTTGCGACAATTCTACTCCTCCTTCTTCCTCCCCCCTTCTCTCTTCTTTCCCTTCCTTCATTGCCTCCCGCGAATCTTGAGGCCTCTGATTGCTCAGCTGTCTCCATTGATTTCGCGAGTATGGGCTGGCCGGTGTGCAATTCCACCGCCGAGGATGAGACCAGTACGTCCCTTTCTGTTCTCTACCCGCCCCTCCCCTGCAACTTGCGACACAGCGATTGTTCACTCAAGCTGACGCGGATTTTGTTTTCTCATCCACACAGTCACCGAGGTCGATCTATGGGAAGGTGGCATTACCTTTCACCAACTCTGCCTTATGGTAGGCGGGGTGTTCGGTCTGATTTCCATGATTGTTTCCTTCTATCTCATTATGATGCATGCCACACATTACAGCAAGCCGATCGAGCAACGACAGTACGTCTCCGCCTTATTCTCCCACTGGGCCCAACCCCACAAAACTAATGTTACTATGTCGCGCGTCGCAGTCAAATACGAATTTTGTTGATGATCCCTATTTACTCGGTCGTCGCGTGGGTTGGAACCTATTTTTACAAGAACGATGTGTACTATGATTTGATCGGAAATTGCTACGAAGCCTTCGCCATCTCGGCCTTCTTTTCCCTACTTTGCGCCTACGTCGCACCCGACCTACATAGTCAGAAGGAGTACTTCCGAGGCGTGGTTCCTAAGCCATGGGTCTGGCCAATTCCTTGGCTACAAAAGATAACTGGTGGTGAAAAAGGCGTGTGGAGGACTCCCCGCAGTGGCTTGACTTGGTTCAATGTGAGTGCTATGTCATAGCCCTCAAGCGCGGTGATCCTTGGTTGACCTATGATTGCAGGTCATTTGGGTGGGCGTCTTCCAATACTGTGTGCTGCGAGTCCTCATGACTGTCGTAGCCGTCATCACACAGCACTTCAACGTCTATTGTGAAGAATCGCTCAACCCTGCGTTCTTCCACATCTGGGTATGTGCTTGCGCATCTAATCATTGCTAGACCTCAACTGATAGGCTTCCTCATTAGAGCATGGTCGTGGAGTGTATCGCTGTCTCGATTGCCATGTACTGCCTGATCCAGTTCTACATTCAGATCAAAGACGACATTAGCCAGCACCGCCCATTCTTGAAAATTCTTTCTATCAAATTGGTGATCTTCTTGTCTTTCTGGCAGTCGGTGAGTGGTGTCCTTCTGAGGGTCAGTTCCGTGGCAGACGATCTAATGATGCTTGCAGACATTGATCTCCTTCCTCTCTTCCGCGGGTGTCATCAAAACAAGCAAGACAATCCAATCACCCGACTTGAAGGTCGGACTGCCTAATATTCTGATTTGTATCGAGATGGCTATCTTCTCGGTTCTCCACCTGTGGGCCTTTGCCTGGCAGCCGTACTCGCTTCTTGCACAAACAGCCGATGTCACCGATTTCTACGGTAACGGAAAGACCAGCTACCAAGGAGGTCGCTTTGGTCTCAAAGGCTTGCTGGATGCTCTCAACCCCATCGACCTTGCTAAGGCAGTTGGCCGCAGTTTCCGTTGGCTGTTTGTTGGACGGAAAAAGCGGACGTTGGATCCCAGCTACCACACGCCGACCGAAGCGTTTGGGTTAAATGCGACTGAGAACGTTACCCCACCTCAGGGAACCGCATACCAAGGGCCTGCGACTGCGATGACTGCGGGACGATATGGTAGCGACGAAGAAGGCCAGGTGCTTCTGTCACATGCTCAGCCCAGTCCTGGTGGACTGGCTCCAGGGATGCACGATGACAGTGATCCGAAGCGCTTCTACTCGCACAACCGGTTGAGTGGCTCATCTATACTAGAGCCGCAGCCCTCCCACACGACTCCACAAATGGATATGTCCTATGAGGACGCCTACAACCCCTACTTGGTCCAATCTCAGCACCTGGCCCACGATCCTTATCACCATGAAAGTTCTACCCCTGGGAACCCGCCGTATCCGGATACCACCACCGCCCCAGCGGCCACTTACCCTCAACAACACCAACAACCCACCCTCCAAGAACAACCTCCGATTCCTCTTCCAGAAACATACCAGACACCGCCGCCTGGGTACGACATGGAGAATTCCCACCGGAGGTAGACAGGGTCCTCCACTTTCAACCGGGTTCACTGCATTGCATCAAGAATTTTGCCGAAGCAGACCGAAGCGCGTGACATGACATGACCTAGACCTCGTAGCACTGGTTGTTGCATTTACCTTTCTTTCTCTCCCTCCACAGCAAGCTGTTTCTAGACGGTGTTTCATACCAGTCACCGTTGCCCTTTTACTCTTGGCGTTGGTTCTATACCTATTGGGATTTTTCTACTTTTTGTTTTGGCCGTATAATACCCTGTTTGTTTGGGCCCTGGCTGTTTGCTTTTTAGCTGCATTATCTTGTTTCACACTATATGAGATCATGGCATGAAAGATTGATTTGTATCGTGGTTTGATGAGAATCATCTAGAGTACTTTTGTTTTTTTTTGGCACGAATTGATTCCTCAACGTTCATTGCGTTCCCGTTTCCTGTCAGATAACAGACTGGTACTCTGATTGGCCCCGAAGCGTTGTTTGAGAGACAGCGTTGATGTATAATGTATGTATATCGCTTGCCAATCCTCGGAGCACAGCTTGTTCGATGTATTGTATAGTGGATCGTATACTAGGGAACATTGATTGGCCTGCATCTTCACAGATGGATACGATACCGGCCGTGAAGAACCTGTTTATCTATTCTTTATCTGTTAAAAGTAATGTCAATTTGCAAAGCCTGAGATCAATGAACTATATCTAAACCTCTGATCAGCCTGAGCGCAGTAGCAGCTAGACAGACGCCCATATATACTTTCTGCGGGATGATGGGGCTTGTTTGACAAAATACCATTTTCCAGTGGCAGTGACTAGAAAATCTTGATCTCCGTCATTTGCATGTTGTCCACTGAGTACTACGCGCAGAATCGATGATACGTTCGTTCAAGTCGAGATTGTGATCAAGACAACCCGGGTCCATGCAGCTTCGGAAGCCAGGAAGTAGCCCGGATGAGTCTCATTCAACAACCACCACCACAACAATAAGGTAAGAGAAAAGACCATTGCATCATCCATAATCTCATTACGTAGCTAAGTTTCATCATGGCAACCTACTCCAGTTATGACATCTAGGTGCGTATCGCTTCTAAAGCCCATCTCCACCGCCGACTCTGTTCGGGAAGAGTATCTCGTCCCCAAATCGACCTCCCATCCGCAACTGATGCAACTCCCCACCACCACCACCACCACCGCCGCCCGACCCCAACACTCCGGACTGTCCCGACTTCCTCGCGGCTGCCGAGGATGCGGCCATGGTGCGGCGGTGGTAGTTCAGAATGGCGGTGCGTTTGCCCAATTCCCGCATGTCGCTGATGCTGTGGCTGAGTTGGCCGAGGAGGGCAACGAGGTGGACGTCTGTGGACTGGGCGAGGGCTTCGGCGGTGAAGGCACTCTGTTGAGGGGGTGTGAGGAGGGAGAGGTGGGAAAGGCAGGCGTTGATGTCGCGGAGGATGGGGTGGGAGAGGGTTGGGGGTGTTGCTGTTGTGGTGGTGGTGGAGGTGGAGGTAGAGGTGGGAGTCGAGGAGATGCTGGAGACGTAGGATTTGATGAGTGAGATGCGGGATTCAAGGGTTCGGATGGCGTTGATGCGGGTGTTAAGGCTGGCGATCACTGTGGGTTTTTGAGGTTTGCGGTTTAGTATTCCTGCGAAGCAGCTGGTTTGGGGTCTTGGAGTGGGAAGGATGGCGTACGCTCTTCTTCGTCCGGGGAGAGGAGGTCGGATGGTTCATTTGGTTGTGGTTCTGCTTTTCGCTGCTGGTCGTTGCTCGAACCTTGGGTTTTGGGCACTTGGGATAGTGAGGATGTGTCTGTGCTGCTGGTGGGTGGATAGACGGCGGCGTTGCGAGCGGTGCGCGCGACGGTGTCGATTCCGATCATCTCGGCTTCGCCGGTTTCGACGGAGTATGGGAGTGCACGGAACTTGATGCTCAGGATTGGTTGTTCTTCGCTGTCGACTTGCATTGTGTTCGTGGTGTTGTTGGTGTTCGGGGTGCTCTCGCCTTCGTAGACGCTCTCGTAGATCGTGAGAGGCAGCTTGCCGCTGCTTGATGAGGCTCCGGTCACATCTGCGGGGTGGAAAGCGAGGAATATCGCCGACTCATTGTGTTGTTGAAGAATTTGGCGGTGGATGGGCAGGTGCGATGTATTGGGACCGGAAGATGGGCAGGTCGACCACCATCCGACTAGGTCGAGGGCTGGCGCTTTGTGCACGTCCTTGACTGCGAGATATCCACTGATGTCAGTTATCGAGGAAGGAGAAAGGAGTGATAGTTTATCGCTCACATTGCTGGACTCGCTCTATGAACCAGCTATCCGGAAGCTGGGCTTCTCCGTTCGGCCCTTCCGTCACCAGGCACTCGAAAGCATGCTCTAAGGTGACTTCGCGGCCGTTCTGCTGGCCCAGCAGTGCTCCGACTATGGGTCCCTTCTGGCATCGGGCTGCGTGGCGGGTGATGTGATCGGAGATTGTCAGGAGTATCAACGGGTGGAGTTGGATGTGAAGGCCGGAGTCAGATGCTTTGAGTGATACAAGCGAGTCAGGATGATCAGACATTGTGTCAAGTTCGAGAATCTTTAGCTAAGGTTGAGTTGGTGAATGTGAATGTATTGTGAGTTGAGGATCGATGCTCTCATCGTCCGGAGATTCGAGCGGAGCTGTTCCAAGTTTGTCCTGTTTGCAATCCAGCTTTCCCTCCCTCCCCCGCTTAGCATCAAGAAGTGGGAGAAGTGAATCAACGTGAATGCATCCCTCAGCAGCCCTGCATACATACTACCCTTAAACGAAATGACAGTTCCTACGACCTTTGATGAAGCCAGGCTTCATCTACAGCAGATTCAGCGTGACCCCACAACTCAGCTGGATGCTACCATCATAGATAAGCTGAAGTTGGAGCTTACGGAGGATACGGACCGCAATGTCCCCGCCACCCTACTGCTACAGATCTCCCAACTCCTGCCAGTCCTTCAAGAAGACCCAACTCCCCTCACGAGTCTCGCAATCAAAGCCTCGGCTTACCTTACGTTCAGGGACCTGCGCGCCGTTGATCCTCCCATCAATTTCATTGCGGGGATCAAAGCGCCGTCCCCGCCGGTCAATCTATTGGCCTTGTCATTGCTGAGCAAAGCGGGACATATCCCGAGCGACGCTGCTATTGTCGCCGGGGACTCCGAGCTCGTCGCATCGCTGGTAGAGCTGTGGCTGTCGACTTCCTCGACAGCTGTTGCGCAGGCGGCGTTAGATACCATCTGGGCGCTGTTGGAGATCGATCTTGCTAGTCCTCTTGAGCTTGGCGAGCATGAGACTGACGGAACTACTGCTGGCCAAGGACTGTTCTGGAGAAGGATATTCACTGACAAGGAAGTCTATGGACTTTTGTTCTCTGTGTGCAATCTCGAGGAGAATGGCGCGGGGGGCATCTCGAAGCGAGACAAGACAGTGGCCCAAGGGAGGCTGATGGGCTTTCTCGTGAAGGCAGGCCAACTGCGCTGGGATATCATCTCAACTTCGCAGGTTCCAGATGTGGAGAAGAAGTACCGGAGTGACAGTCTTCTTCATTTTGCCGCTTGCCGCATGGTGGACAGAAGCGATGTGTTGATGCACATGACTCTAATCAACTTCTTCCATGATTTACTAGAAATCGACGCTCCCGGTCTCATGGCGCGAACAACTGTACAGTCAGCGTCTACCTTCTCTTCTCCAGCTCTTGACTTCCTCATACTGAACGACATACACTCTAATCTGTTGGAGTTTTACTTGGATGAGTCAAAGCTGGACTCTATTGATCTAGCCTATCTCTGCGGCCCAATCATGTCGTACGTTGCACAGTACGCCGAACTATATCCAAACCACCTTCTGCAGAACCCCCGCCATCTGTTGGACCGTATTATACATCGTGTCGCTGCATCTGTTGCAATCTCATCCGCTCAGTGGGCGCATGGCCCCGTTCCCAGCGGTCAACTGAATGTGCTTTCCTGCTTGCCGAGAGTTTTGCTCGTCGAAGCTAGTAAGCATGGCCTGAACGCCGTCTTATCCGTGCCCAGCAGTCCGCCAAACAAAGAAGCCCTCGATGTTCTTGCCAAGATCTTACACGGCCCGCTGAAGCCTAATCTGCCCGACGCGATGGAGCTGAACACATCCGGCCAAACACCTACCGACTGGTACAAAGAGGCAGCGGCTGCCCGGGTTCTCTACTTTCAGTACACAAACCAGCACACCGAGTTCTGGACCGATGTCGTCGCGACCGCTGACATCCTCGCCATGAAGGACGTCTCTTTGGCAGCTATGTCCCTCATGAAGGCAATTATCACTGCTAATTGGCAAGTCTTGCCGCGTGAAGTCCCGACATCTGCCCCTGGCAACACTCGGTATCAGCTCCCTACCGAACAAAGCTTGGAAAGTCTATCCCCGGCCGCGCAAGGAGTCCTTCCGTCCAGCGGTGCCTGGGCCGCTCTGACACCACCGGCTCTAACCATTCTCTTGCCCTACCTATTCAAACCTCCGCGTTCGTACGCTGAATTCGTCGGGGGCGGGGCCGCAGACCCGCAGAATGCAGTATGGAAAGTGGCAACCGCAAAGCACGAGGTGCTGGTTGCCTTGTATGACTGCTTGAAAGAGAATGGTGGCCAGATGGCTGGGTTCGAAGATATTATGCGTACACTCCGCCAACGTGTCAATGAGGGACCATGGGGCCCAGTGACTCAGTCTGGCAACCAAGTTGCGACTGTCGGTTTGTGATATGAGCTTTTCCTTCGGTTTCAGCAAGAATCAATTTTAGCAGTCCAGCGTTCAAGAAAATTCAATGTACAGATCTTCATCTTTGACTTGAGGTATCAACGAGAAGCAAAATTCAAACCAGTGATCTTCTTTCCCTTTCCTCCTGTAGATCTTGAATTCTGGAAGAACATGTCGTTCAGTCTGTGGCCACCAGGTACGCACGACATCTGGTGTCTCCCTTCCCTAATGCTCATTTCCTCAGACCGTGGAATACTGCCACGTAATGACATGTTTAATGCTTGGCTCATGGCTTCCAGGATATACTGATTGAGGGCCTCAGTCATAGTGATTGACTCGTCAATCGCAAATAGGGATGAAGGAGCAGCAGCCCTGAGAACAGGTTCCATGGAAGGACAAGCCGAGGACGTCTTTTCAGCGTCCCAACGAGAATTACCCCACATCTCAGCTCATTGCTTCCAATAGATTTCTCTCTCCCCAATCAGTCACTTCCAAGTCCTCATTGAATCCCTGCTTGCCCCGGAGACATCATCTAAAGATGACTCGTCGTATTCGTAGCAAGCTTCAGGACTTGTGGAAGACGCTGGCTGACAGCCATGACTTTGTCATTGAGGCCGGTTATGTTAATTTGTCTATCATATTTGGCTGCAAACTCCAAATTGTGCTTGTTTGCTGCCAGCAGGTTTCTCGGTTCAGTGGTCTTCTTTCTTCACTTAGAGGTGTATAGGTGGAGTTGGAATGAATTGGAGACATCTGGCCATGTTTGTGATATATTAGCATTGAATCGCGTTCAACTTGATCAGAGTGTTTCAGGTCGCGGCGACCCTCAAGGAATATCTTTGGATTTACTTACTGGCGTAGAGCCATGGTTCTGGGTCAGGATACTCCTTGAGCTTCATTAATGTAATCTTAGAAGCCGGTTTGTGGCACCTTACTCAAGCTGAGAGCGATGTGAATGGAAAATCCGTCACTTAATGGAAGAGTGTGCAGGCCTCTGCAGTCTTCAGACACTACAGATATGTAGACAGGACCTGTTAGTATCTCAGGCTCTTGTGTTACTTTCACGCCTACGCGTCCTGTGACGACGACCCACTTCTCTCTGTCCCCTCCCTTTACTTCATCTTCTCCTTCCTTCTCTCTTCTCTCCCCTCCTCTTCTTCCTCTTTCACGCTTCCTCGTGACTGATGTCTTTATTCTTAGAATAAAGCGTCGACCGTTACGAGGATGTCGTCCGAGTCTAGGTCGCGCCTGGACAGATCACCGGTCTTGCACAGAGCCGGTATTCACTGTGTTGGGAGGGCAACCTCCTTCTTTGCACGGCCTTACTGCCGGTGATGTTTGTGGAAGAGTCCCCAGGACCTTCGCTCACCGGCTAGACTTTCCGCGGCCTCTGGCTCTTGACACCACAGCCTGACAACCGTCCACGAGAAAAGACTTGCGTCGCACTCAAGGACGGTCCAGGTTCCATGTCAAGGCTAGATCTCACCGTGATGACTTGGATGGGCTTGAACGTCCCGTACACGGGAGTGTCAGATTTGCTAATTATACTCTCCGAAACCTGGGTTTCAACACCACAGCCTGACAACCCTCCACGAGAAAGGCTTGCGCCATACTCAGCGACGGTCCAGGCTTCATGTTGATCCCCGGGATCCGGAAAATTACTGCTCATCCCAGGCGGCAACTCCTGAGGAAGGGTAGACCGAGGTCGAAGACGCACACATCCCTGACGCTGGTTCTGCCAGTGATCAGTTCACGGCCACGAGGCTTGCACTTCAGTGCTAGCTCCCTCATTCAGCATTCAAAAGAATGTTCACGAAATCCCTGGTGTTGGGAAGGGTACCTGGTTGACGAGGGGACCAGGTCTCCAGCGACGAGCCCGCACCTCACCGTGGTGCTGGAGTTTAGTAGCCATCTCCGATGGTGAAGCTAAGACGAGCTTACTTCTGTATTCGATCCAATCAAGTTGTTATGAAGCCACAATGTATCTACTAGTTATCAGCGCTGCGTGTAGGAATTGATGAGCTCGAAGCGCCGTCTAGTAGACAATAACACCTTGTCCTAAACCTCTGTATCTATCCGGTCATGTTCTTTTGGCTGCCATCAGTTTAGCAGTGAGGAGCTAGAGTATAGGCTGGGCCGTTGTATGTCCTTTAGTCCTGCTGGAATATGTTGTGACGGACCTATTCTAATCTCCAGCCTTCACTTTAACTTTCGCCTCTAATCCCCAGCCCTTCTTTTCTCTTTCTCTTTCCATCTCCACATCATCCCTATGCCTCCCCTCACTACCTTTGCAAACTGGCCGCTTATTATTGTGACAAGTGGATTCTACCTCGCACATGGCACAAATAGAATCACGACAACTGTCCTGCCGCTAATGGAGTTGAAGATAAAAGGTTTGTTACCTCCAGATGTCTATAAACTAATAGCTAATATGACCACGCCATAAGCCCTTCTAGCTGGATATTCCTATTTTCATGTCTACCTCGCTGCGACACCTAGCCACGGCTGAATTGGTCCGCAACCCGGTCGATTTGTCAATCCATGGAAGCTTGCTCGACCATGCACGCCTGGACATGAAGAGCTCGAACCCCTTAACAAACGCCATGTTACGGCAGCTGGGAACGCGCTTCTCGGCTCGATCGGTGCGCTACGACGCGATACATACCTCCGATTGGTTCCAGATGGGAAGGAGCTCGCAGTCAATCTCTCTCTCCATGTTTCTTACCAGGTTCGTACTGGCGTACAACACTCGATGTCGACAGAGTCTAAGAGATGGGAAGCGGAAGACTTAGCTCAAAGGGGCAAGGAGACAAACCATCATGGATTGAGTTTGTTCACGCAGGAAATTGGGCTCTGTTTGGCTTGATTGAAGGGTACTTGCTCCAGAGACATCAGCCGGTCACTTCTTTCACCAAGTCAGATGCAAGTAATATCCCCGTGGCCCCCCGTGCCCCTCCACCTATTCCTACTCTACTAATAAAAGACAGTCGAGCGAAGCTTTTCCAAACCGAGATCTCGTTCTAATATCCTTCTCGACGTACATCCCAGAAAAGGCACAGGTATCTGCCCGGCGTTTCAATACACAAATCCAGCCTTGCATTGCAATCTACGAAAACCTCGATCCCTGGGGACACACAAGATTTAGAAGCTATACAGAAATCTACCAGCTTCGCTTTTACGATCGCACTTCATTCTTGAAATTCTTCTGGCACATTTTACTGGGCGACGCCACTTTATGTGGAAACTCCGCGGTCAGTGAGTTGGTATTGTGTCTGCATGAAGCAGACACCACCTACTCTATTTAGGCCGGTAGGCTGATGCTTTGAGCAGAGGTGCCACTAAGTTCTTCAGCAGATGATTTGCATTTTATCGTGATACTAGACTCTCTTGGATCTCGGATGGTGAAGCAAAGAAGAGCTCACGCTCTACATGCCTTTTGAGTTCGATGTAGTTGCAGTGGATATTGCAGAGGTATGGTCCTCCCGGCTGATACCTTTGGCACAACGAGACATCTGACAAACCTGATTAGAACTAGGGGTAATAGATACAACACTAGACTAGGTCTTCACCGGAGAGGCCATAAATCCACGAAATAACTGCAGTAGCGATTCTACAACATGATTGGCCCAAACAACAAGTAAATGTCAGGGCTACCCGCGACGTGCCCTTTTTGCCTAATCCAGCCTATCTCCGAAGGCGGTGACTCCAAGCTCCGCCGCAAGGGTACTTTTTTTCTCCCGCCGCGCCGCATCATCCCCTCAATCGTTCCGTTGCAGCTGAGCGCAACTCCCCCTTCGCTGTGCAGCCTCGCTCTAGCTCTGGCTGAGACGGAGACACTCTAGTCGAAGCACACACCCTCTCCACTCAATCTAACCTCGTCCTCTCTCCCATCATGTCCCGCTTCGGAGCCAAGAAAGGCCGCAAGCTCCCCGGCGCCGAATTCAGCTGGGAGACCGGCGATGGAAGCGGCGAGCCCGATACCGCGCCTACACCTCTCTTTCCGGTACGCTGCTCTACTAAAGGACTGGTTATGTCCTGGAGTTGAATTGGAGAAGCCAAGGAAGGGGGTAATCTGGGAGGAGGATCAGGGACTCAATTCGGACAATGAATGGCTTGCTAACCTTTCAACTTTCTTTCATATAGAAATACCACGTTCCCCGCGCCAGAACCTTAACCCCTCGCGAGCAGATCCAGGTGGACCTGTACCGGTCGTTGCGCGAACGCTTCCACGATGGCCCGTATTATTCGGTGCTGGACTCGGCGACCACGGCGGCCAAGAAGGAGAGTGCCGCGCGGGCGCACTTCGATCCGTTTCACGGGATGCCTTCGTACTCGGGCAAGTACCAGAAGAAGATGAGGACGCTGCCTAAATTGGCGGGGAGGGAATATGGTGAGTTGTTTCTCTCTTCGGATTTTATTTGTGTTTGGAATTGGGCCGAGGGATTGTTATCCCGAGTGGGCGCTTTTGGCTTAGGGGGAAAATTGGGGTATTGGCTCTACTACTACGGAGATACAGTGCTAACTGTTAGCTTTTCTTTCGCTAGTGATGAAATTCTTCCCGAAGGAACTGTGGCAGACCATCCAGCCGAGCTTCAAACCCGATTCCGCTATGGATGGATACGTCCTGCGCATCGATCGGCCCGGTATCAAGCGTGGCTTCGAGGATGAGGAGGACGAGGAAGATGACGAACCGGGCAAGAAGCGCCGGACCGGGGATGAGGACGATGCGGAGGCTGGCGAGAACGAGGATGACGATCGCGAGGTCCTCGATCCTGATGAGGAGGAAGAGGAGATTGTGGATGATGACTTCGAAGACGATGACGATGACATGGGCGGGGATTACAATGCCGAGCAGTACTTCGATGGCGGCGATGATGAATACGGCGACGACGGATTCGGCGATGGTGGTGGCGGGGGTGGTGATGAGGATACGTATTAGAAAAACTGCGGGCGCTTATTTCGAGATACCCCTATATTCATTATCTATTTTGATCTTATCAATCTGAGCGGTTTATCAGTGCTGGTACTCCGTAGTTTCACTTGTCTTCCCGGTATGAAAAGGGTGTGGTTTAGGAGGTTCCACGTGGCAATAAAAGGCTGGAACATTTTGAAAGCCTTCTATACAGCCCGTCGGACATCACATATTGCAAAGCCACATGGGCATATCTTGCAACGCGAGCGGTCGTGACAGCAATCCATCACTATCTCTGCACCTGCAGTAGTATAATATTCCCCATCTCGCAGTGACACCGATCCTCGGGATGACGTCATCCCGCTCCGTCCGGCACAAAAGGCCTTCTCTCCGGAGGGGTCCTAAAAACACGGACGGTAGTGGTGAAGTGCATTTGCCGGGTGAAGTAAGTCGAGTCGCTTCCCGCTATCGCTATCTACTAAGTACAATTTCGCGAGAGCGTTTGCTCACCTTGTCACCACGGCACCCACCCCCCGCGCACGTGCCAGAACAATGAGCAACCAGCCCGCCTCACAGAAACGCTCCGCGCTTGTCCTGTATGGCTCCGAAACTGGCAATTCGCAGGAAGTTGCCGAGGAGCTGGGTGCATTGACCGAGCGACTACATTTCAAGACGCATGTTGCCGAATTAAACCTGTACAAGCCGGTGCGTTTGCGGTATCCCCCTCCCCGCGTCGCGGTGTGAGATTGAGGGAGTTTGGTATGTATTTACGCAATTCACCATGCTAACTGGCGCCATCGCAGGATTCACTCAAGTCGTACACGCTTGTTCTCTTCGTGGTTTCGACGACGGGCCAGGGCGATTTCCCGGCGAATGCGCGGGCGTTTTGGCGATCGCTGTTGTTGAAGAGACTCCCGCACACGTTTTTGGGTGGCGTCCGGTTTGCGTCTTTTGGGCTGGGGGATAGTTCGTATCCTAAGTGAGTGCGTTTCCAAGGGTTGAGGTTCTGTTTGGTTCTGACTATACTTGGGAAGATTCAATTGGGCTGCTCGCAAGTTGCATAAACGTCTGCTTCAATTGGGCGCCGAGGAGATCCATCCTTGCGGGGAGGCGGATCAGCAGCATCCTGAGGGGTGAGAGAGTTTTCTTCCTGTCCTATCGATGTGGATGAGAGACGGGTGTGATGCTAATTCCGGTTTCTTCAGTCTGGAGGGCACGTTTATCCCGTGGTTCACGAGGCTTCGTGAGCATCTGCTCGACACATATCCGCTTCCGCCGGGGCAGGAGCCGATACCGGACAATGTTCAGCTGCCCCCGAAATGGCTGCTACAGCTACAGGGCAACGTAGCAGGGTCCTCGGGACCAGAGCAATTTACAGACTCCACCGCAGATATCAATGGGGCTTCTGAGTTGGATCGCCTCGGTCATGATGTTCGGCCGCTGCCGGACACATTGACAGCAACGCTGAAGGAGAACAAGCGCGTAACTTCCGCAAAGCATTGGCAGGATGTGCGCCATCTGTCTCTCACTGTCCCGGAGGCGGTATCCTACGTTCCGGGGGATATGCTGTCTATCACACCGAAGAATTTTGCCAATGACGTAGACAATCTGATCACGATGATGGGATGGGAGGCCGATGTCGATCGACTGGTGACTCTCGTTCCGGGACCAACTTTGGTCTCTACAGACGACGATGAGATGCCATCACCACCTATTCAGGGTCTCGAGTCCTATCCCAAACTCACCTTACGCGCTCTCCTCACCGATTACCTCGACATCCAGGCCATTCCTCGTCGGGCGTTCTTCGCCACCGTCGCTCATTACACGGACTACGAAATGCACAAAGAGCGTCTTCTGGAGTTCACAAACCCGGAGTTCTTGGACGAGCTGTGGGACTACACTACTCGACCGCGGCGCAGCATTCTGGAGGTTCTGCATGAGTTTGATACGGTCAAGATTCCATGGCAGCACGCTGTCTCGGTGTTTCCGATCATGAGAGCAAGACAATTCAGTATTGCCAGCGGGGGCGCACTCAAGCACACGACCGAGGGAGGCACCAAGTTCGAGCTGCTGGTTGCTATCGTCAAGTACCAGACGGTGATCAAGCGCATTCGACAGGGAGTCTGCACACGGTATTTGGCGGTGCTCCGACCCGGAAGTACACTTAGGGTGCAGTTGCAGCGTGGCGGCCTCAACTCATCCGTTAACCAATTAGTAGGACCGACGGTCCTGATCGGTCCCGGGACTGGGATCGCGCCACTGCGGTCAATGGTCTGGGAAAAGGCCGCGATCGTCAAGGCGTACCAGGAAGAGCACCCTGGAGTCGAGCCGCCGATTGGGCCGACCCTCCTCGTCTACGGAGGTCGGAACCGAGAGGCGGACTTCTTCTTTGAGGAGGAGTGGGAGCAGTTGGGCGAGCTGGTCCGCCTAAACGTTCTGACTGCATTCTCGCGAGACCAAAAGCAGAAGATCTACGTGCAGGATGTGATCCGCGAGAACTTCGGCCTCCTCTTCAAACTCTTGCACGACATGCGTGGCTCGGTGTACATTTGCGGGTCGTCTGGAAATATGCCCAAAGCGGTGCGACAAGCTCTCACCGAGGCGTTTCAGCATGGAGCGGAGGTAGAAACGGATCGGTTCAATGAACAAGGTGCGGAGCAGTATCTGCTGGGAATGGAGAAGACGGGCCGTTACAAGCAGGAGACGTGGTGATGTTTTGTCGGTCCGTAGGAAGGCATGCTGTACACACTTTGTAAAAAGCGAGACACCAGCAACCATTTAGAATAAGCCCAAGCACGATGAGGTCATTGTCTCTCGATCACCTGTCAAAGGAACATTCAAGTAGGATTCTTGCAGGCTGACTTACCTCGGTTGGAGGCGGGAATGACAGAACAAACACACAGGCGGAGGTTGATCAGTTCGGCCCGCCTCGGGGTCTTCTCCGCCCTGGCCTAGTAGAGTCAGTCAGTCAGTCAGTCACCTGCTTTCTGCCGCGGATGGAGAAGGCCTGCTCGCTCCGTCGGATCGGTTTAAGCTACAACACTATTTCCCTCCCTCTCAACTCTCCCCCTCTCCCCTCTCTCGCGCTCTTCGTATCTTCCTCCTCACGAGCCCGCTAAATTTGTTTCCTTTCTTGAGACTGAATCCTCTTTACATATCACTCAATATGGCTAGCAACTTGCGGATTCTCGTCCCCATCAAGCGGGTCATCGACTATGCGGTGAGTTTTCAATTTCCCTCCCGTGCTCCGGCTTCGGTGAGAAGTCGAAGTTCGAATCTCCGCGCCACGCTGCCCGCAAAGCCATTGCACCCCATAGCGACACTATACTTCCAAATTTTGACCTCAACCCCCAACACCACAACCTCTAAGCTACAACAACAAAAGGAGGAACTAACGGTCGACGCCCCCCATGAATAGGTCAAACCCCGCGTGAACAAAGCCAACACCGGCGTCGAGACGGCGGGCGTCAAGCACTCGCTCAACCCATTCGATGAACTCTCGGTCGAGGAAGCCGTGCGGCTGCGCGAGCGGCACACCAAGAAGGAGAGCCCGATGAAGGTGGACCAGATCCTGGCGCTGTCGGCAGGCGGCGCCAGGTGCGCGGACCAGCTGCGCACGGCGATGGCGATGGGCGCGGACCGGGCCTTCCACGTCGACGTGGGCGATAGCGCAGACGGCGGCCCCGAGCCCCTGACCGTGGCCAAGATGCTGCAGGCGGTGGTCAAACAGGAGGACATCAACCTGGTGCTGCTGGGCAAGCAGGCGATCGACGGCGATCAGGGCCAGACGGGCCAGATGCTGGCCGGTCTGTTGGGCTGGCCGCAGGCGACGCAGGCTAGCAAGGTCGAGATCAAGGACGAGAGCGGCACGGTCGAGGTCACGCATGAGGTCGACGGCGGCGTTGAGACCCTGCGCGCCAAGCTGCCCATGATCATCACGACGGATCTGCGGTTGAACGTGCCCCGCTACGCCACGTTGCCGAACATCATGAAGGCGAAGAAGAAGCCTCTCGAGAAGAAGACGTTGGCCGATCTTGGAGTCGAGGATAAGAGGAGGTTGAAGACGATTAAGGTTACTGGTGAGTTTCTCGCTGTATTGTTCACTGGAACGAATTCTTGGACGCTAATTCTCTCTCCCACTAGAACCTCCCGCTCGCCAGGGTGGTGGTAAGGTTGAGGATGTGGATGGTTTGATCGGCAAGTTGAAGGAGTTGGGTGCTCTGTGAGGGTTGTTGTAGAAGGAGCATTCGCGCGTGTTCGTTTGTGTTTGTGTATGTTCATTATGACTGATTACCAGCCTACCTAGACTTAGTTGGGTATTTTCCTATTCCATTTCCCTGAGGGAATCCATACTTCTGATGTGTATACCTTCTTATTCTCTTGTTTTCGCTGTGCTTCCTCCTCTTTTCTTTTATTCTAAGCCGTTCGCGCCTTGGTCTTATCTGGTACATCTTGCCGCAAAATACTAACAGCAGGGTGACTGATGACATGTTTGCCTTCGTCTATTCGAGGCTACTTCCTTGTACTCACGACCTACTATCCTCTTTCGTCTTGGATGATTTGCGGCGATCATCGCAGCCACTGCTCGAGCAGAGGAGTCAAGGTTGTTCCGCCCTTGCGACTGAAAGAGCATGCCCAATCTATTGAAAATAATGAAGAAAGGCTTGTGTGCATATGCGGGTAAAGACTCAACAGCAAATGTCATTGATGTCTGCTGGAATGTCCCGAGGGCCTAGTCTTTCAACATTCCCACTCTAACTATATAAGTATTGTCATGGCATCGTTTCAGTCTATCTCTTACACCTTTAATCACTATAAGCCTAGCTCTCCTGACAAGATACCAATCCGACACTGGATTATTCTTTTTTGGAAGTGCTTGTCCTATCCTTCGCGCAGGAAAATCACTGACTATGGGACCAGCTGCGACAACCGACGAAAACATGCGTGACCCCCTCTTCCTCAAGATTTTTACCCAAGCTGGTGTCAGCTGGCTTCTCGACATCATCATCGCGGAGCGTTCTGAACCGCTTTATATCGAGTTGCAAGGGGTCCATCTCTCCCGAGAAGGTACCCTGAGCATCATGTTGGTGTATTTGGAAGCGCTTCACAGCGTTTATATAGTGGACGTCCAAACCCTCGGCGTCATGGCTTTCTCGACGCCCGCCAGTTCGGACGGTTCCACCACCCTCAAGACTATCCTCGAGTCCCCCAACACACCCAAAGTCTGCTTCGACGTCTGGTATGGCGCAGACGCGTTGTACCACCACTATCAGCTCTCCCTCCAGGGCATCGAGGACCTTCAGCTGATGGAGTACGTCGCCTCACAGGGCTGGCTTCGCGGGCAAGGGAAGTTACAGCGGCTCGGGGCGTGCATCACCGCCGACGCGGGCCTGACCGTGGCCGAGGACCGTCGCTGGCTGGAACTGATGGACCACGGCCGCTCCGGTTCCTTCGACTTCAGCCCGGCCGGGGGTTACCACATCCTGCATCACCGGCCGCTCGACCCAATGTACCTGCGCTGCTGTGCGGCCTCCCTCGTCCACCTCCCCAAGCTGCGCAGCCGGTATCTGGGCCAGTTGAGCACGTTCGGCGAGTGGTTGATGGCGCGGCCCGAGGCGTTGGCGGCGAGGCTCCCGGCAGAGCAGGAGTCCGAGTATCGGGACCGTGGGCGGCGGCTTGTCTTTGGGCCCTGGACTCGGCTTCAGGTCTGCGCGCTGTACCGGCAATTCGTCGCGCAGACTGGGTTGTCGGGGCATGATCCTGGTGAGGCGGTGTACGTTCGATAACGGCCGGCCATGAGGTAGGTTTTGGATCTTTCCATCTCGACTAATTGGTGTTGTCTGGAAGGTGGGTGCTTTTGAATAGGTCGACATAGGCTGCACATACAGTTTCTCCCTAGGTAGGTAATGATATGCACATTCTTTTCTATACTTTATGTTATGGAGTTCCTTAAAGATGCACGTCGCTTTTTGTATCTCGACTATGGTGATACCTATATAGCCAACAGTACAACCTATCTCAATTGACAAAGACGCATCCACTTTGAGCGATGACTTCTGCCCTACTTTCTTCCTTATTTATCATCATCATCAAACTCATCCTCCATACCCAAATCCCCTTCCTTACTACCCCCAGCTATAGAACCAGGTACTACACAAGCACCGCCCAAAACAAAGTAAAAAGCAACCCACCCCACTCCCTCCCACAATCAACCACCCGCCAACAGAACCCCTTTCCTATTCCTAGACCCATAACCCAATCCAATGCGATCCGATCCGATCGAAATCAAGCCCAAACACGCTACCGCCTGTATCCCAGATCAACAACTCGATAGATCGAGTGCCACCTTCTAGCGCGTTCTAGTAGGCGTCTAGAAGCATATCGGGACCGTACCGGACTGTAGATAGCTAGTCTAGCTGCTTCAAGCGTGCGGCGATCGGCTCCCGTGTTCTCTTTGCTTTGCTTACTTTTTTTAGCAGGTTGACATTTCCTGGTTTTCGGTAGGTGTTGGCAGGATGAATCGATTTGTTGTGGATACAGGTAGACTACCTAGGGGTTGTTCTAGATGGGCTTGTGGGATGTATCTATCTATTTTAGATTCTAGACTCTGGGGTGGTTCCGTGCGTGCGTGCGTGCGTGCGTGATCGGCCGTGTACGTGTACGGTTGATTAGATTGTGTATCGGCGGCCTGGAGGATGTGATCTATCGAGTTTTGTGGTTGATGGGCTTGGGATTGGGGTCTGGTTGGATTGGGGTTTTTTGGGGGGGGGAATGCATTTTGAGATCTTGGTGTTGAGGTTTGATGATCGTTTTTGGGATAGGACACGATTTGGGATTGCAGGGGGTTAGTTGAGGGTTGTGGGCTGGGTGCATATACATTGTCTGGATGGTGTGTATAGAAATGGGCTTGGCACTCGCAGGAATATGTGTGGTGTGTATGGTCGGCGATCATAGAATCCGGAATGAGACCTATGGAATAGATTGGTGGTACAGTTAATAGCGAGTAGAAAGTTTCGAAGAAGAGGGGAATATATGTATGAGTTATGGGTGCATGATCTACAACATGTGCCAGGGCACTGGGCGTACTATCAACATCACCATGTTAGGTGGTGGTGGTGGTGGTGGGTCATTGCTCGGCATTTTCTCGTGAGTAACTGCTCGAAAGGCTTACAACAAGCAAGGATATGTACCTCAAACGGTATCTACTCGGCAACTAGCAGGACCGGTGGTTTAGTGGGAAACTCGCCGTGCGTAGTCAAGGTCAAACGCCCTCGGTTCTGCGTTCGATCCTGGGAGTGGGCGACTCAATCCTGACGCAGGATTAGTCTCCCTCCTCCCGGGAATTAAGAACTGGTATGAAAACCCTCGGGATAAGAGGGGTTTTCGTAGCACTGCATAAGGGAGTGGCTCTGGTCCCGTTGACCACGGCAAATCCTGCAGTGTGAGCTTTTTTATTGTATCTAGAATCTAGTTCATGATGGTGGTGTGGTGATGGGGCGACGGATGGCTTCTTGTTGGATTGCTTGGGTGTGTTAGATGGTGTCCACTGTTATGACTAGGTGCGGCTAATCTGTTCAATGCAACGCTCGGTGGTGGATTGTATGCTATCGTGTCCAGCACATCAGGACTAAAGATAGAATTGAGGGAGTACTGGGTGTGGCACTTGGTAATGTTCGGATTTTGGAGATGGCCCGGCCATCACGAAAAGCTTCGGGGACTGGTGCGGACTCGTCACCCGAGGATAGTGGCCCGGCATTCAAGAAAAAGCGCATATAGCACGGAGGCCCTTACTTTCAGCTATCCAGTGCCTTTGCAGAAGGAAAAAAAGGGGGACGGCTGTTCTGTCTCGAAAATGTTGCGCGTATGGAAGGTGGGGTGCTCGACTTTGCGATATGCCGAGTTCTCTTTCAGCTGCCGGTTGTCATTCAGTACGGTGAAGAAAGATGCTGCAGCCGCAGCGGACATACATCTGCAGCTGCGTTGCAGAAGAAGGTAAAACAACCTGGTGACACATTTGTTCGACGGCTGCATATACCGATCTTGGTTACCTTCACGATGAGGGTGACGCGCGAAAGAGCCGCAAATTGACAACCTTCAGCCGGTGCTATCACGTATCTTAGATCCTGCAAGAAGGTGACAATCGGATTGACTATCGACTATTAGTCTGGGCCGCTAATGATTGCCCTGTCATGGTCTGGTTCCTGACTACTAGCCTGCCATGCTCGGGCTAGATCCATCGTATCGCATCGCATCGACGTCAGGAAAAGAGAAGCTTCAGGTTCGCATGACAGGGTGGCGATCGGGCCTGTCAGATTCTCCTCTGGGTTTCGGGACGGGGATCATGAAATCGAATCCCCCGTAGGCTGTTTCTGTTTTCTTTTCCGCTTTGTTCTGGAATGTGTGCTCTAGCTCGGTGTTTGGTGGGTGGGTTTGATCAGATAGATAGACAGCCATTGTTTTGGATCCGCTTTCGGTTGGAATGTCGGGAAATACTAAAAGAATCTCAGCCAAACCTTGCTAGAGCTCATCTCGTGTGCTTCTTTTCTAAATTCTTGAGGTCAACGGAGGGAGACTCTTTCTTGTCCTGTACAGGAGGTACTAAGTAGATGCAGGCTATTTCGCACGACTCTCGTCAAAACATCTCATCATCTTCGGGGGCCAAACGCAAGCCGCAAGAACCGCCAAACCACAGATATCCTCGTGCCGATTTGTCCCCAAACCCAATGAACTATTCACATCTGATACGTACGATATCTTTCATTCATTGTTGACCCTCGTTCTTGTGGCGAAGAAGAAAAAATGAAAATGGCATGTGGGAACACTCACCTAGTATGGATTTTGATTTTTCTCGACCATCACGGGGGGGGGGGGGGGGACAGCCCCGGGGACGGGCACTAAACTATACTGTAGAAAGATCATGGAATCTGATATGTCGAGTTTCGGGAGGCGCCAACAACCCTATATTCCCTATCTACCTAGTATCTATCTACTCGATTTGGCTCCTTTGGGATGCAGATCTGGCAAGGCCCCGAAACGAGGGCACGAAAAGCAAACCCCAAGAACAAGGCAGAGCGGAAGCTGAAGCCTCTTCCTTGAATTGGTTGTTATTTTTCCTTGGAGAGATGAGCTGAGGCTGAATGTTGAAGGCCGCCACTGTCATCATCATCAACATCATCATCACCGTCTGGCAGGTTTGTGTTTGTGTCGGATGTTTAAAATAGAATCAATCTACCTCCGGGGTCTTTTTCGCAGAAGGTAAACTGGATTTCGGGGAGTTGAGTACTCCGTCAGTCATCTCGCCTAGGCAACCAACCGGATCCTATAGCTGCGCACATCTTTCCGGGGAAAGGAGGGGACTATTGACGGATTCGTTGGACTACGTTACTGTATAGTAGTACTAAGTGCCTACTGCAGTGGATGGTGGGTCGCTTGTTCGCCGGATTGGGGATGGGGGGTCTGGACCTGTCATGGAAACTATAGCTGAGCGGGAGTGGAAACGGGAAGGTGAGGAGGTAAGTAAGTAGGTAGGTGGTTCAAGTTGAGTGCAGGTAGTGAGTGGATATAGGTATAAGTGCATTAGAACTAACGACCTACCGTAGTAACCAGGTACAGTACTTACTGCCAGTGACTACAAGGGGGAGGGGGTTATAGAGAGTGAGGCCAACAAAACAAAACAAATAAACCTCTCCGAACTCTTCACGACTGCTTCACCTAGGCGACTCGGGACTCAAAGAGGGAGGAATAAAGCCGTTGTCGCAAGGGGTGAAAGAGATTTAAAGGCAGGGCTGGGCTGAGGTTACGGCGATTGGACCTGTCAGATGCTCACTCGCATTGGATACATCGACATCGGCATCAACATCCAACATCAGATCCGAATGCAGGGAGGAGGAAGAAGAAGAAGAAAAAGAAGAAGAAGAGAGGGGTGGGAGGGAAGGAGAACCACCAAGTAACCGTGGATACAGTAGTTACAGTCAAGGAGAAGAGTTCGTCCGGCAGCTGACTGGAGAAAAAAAAAAGTTTATCTGGTGATATGAAAGAAAGAAAGGGAGAATAAGGAAAAACTGAATATATCCGACGGGGCCCAGATGGAGGGAGGATCGGGATCAGGGACCCTCTTTGCGACCCTCTTTTTTTCGGGTACGTAGTCGATGACGATGCGATCAGCAACAATCTCTGATGGCCTGAGCCCAGTCCTATGGTTCGGGGGAGAGTCTTCTGGACTCGACAATTGAATTCTGGTGGTTCTGGTGGCATCGTGGAGTACTCCCCTATAAACAATAACAATATCCTTATATCAACTGAAATTGAAAAGAATGAGGAGAGGAAGAGGAATGTCAAGTGTATAGATAGGAAGGGAAGTAAGAAGACGGTACACGGTACTTGCAATCAAGAACCCGACCGGCTGGGGCTGGCTGATTAGTTGATGATGCGGGAATGATGCCATGCAGTACATACAGTACCGTACTTTTGCACTCACTCACTCTGACTGACTGACTGACTGACTGACTGACTGACTGACTGACTGACTGTAACTCATCTTCTCTTCCTCGACTTTCTTTCAAAACAACTCACTATTCGTCATCCGCTTCTATTGCTCTTGGTAAGCAGCAGCAGTTCTATCTCTCTCTCTGCATGTCCGGAACCAGCCACGGCGCCACTTTTGCCAACCATGCCCTTCCGACCCAGCCGTGCTGAACTGGTGGTGCCTGGTTTATTCCAATTCACTGGCTGCTGCATCTATACCGACCGGGTTCGGATTTAGTCTTGTTCTGCTTCCTCCTCTGCCTTCCTCCCTTCCCCTTCACCTCCCCCCTCTCTGTAAGCTGTGTATTTATTTTTCCCATTATTATTTTTGTCGACACTATTTTGTTATTCCGTTGAATCGATTATTTCCTCCTTCAGCCTCTCTACCCCCGCGACTGCATTAGTCTGCCGGGTCGTACATCTGCCTACTTCTCTAGCTCATCTGACCAAACGGGTTCGACAGAGTCGATCGTCACCTGCCGACTGAGTTTACTTTACTATATATCTTTGCCTTCAAAGCCAACTCAACTCCCCTCTCTCCCTCCCTCCTTCCCCCTCATTTCCTGTGCAAGGAAGAGAAGAACATTGCCTTTGAACTCTATTTCAACTCTTGCTATACCTGACTAAACCCCCGGATCGCATTGAATTGCTTACTACCCAAAACTGCCCCCGGCCCGATTTGCCCTGGTAAGCAATTTCCCACCCCCATCTGAACCCGTTCCGTGGTCCCCCCACTGCAGTCTCTTGTATGCTGCCTGTCCTTGCCACTGGGTCAACCGGCTCGTTCGGTCTGGATCTGGCGGATCAAACGGACATTTCCGTCAGGCCTCTGAGTTTTTATCCTATTACTATGACTGGGACCCCAGCTCAGTTGTCCGCCCGGGTTGCCAATGTCCATTCTTCTTCAGCCAGCTAATTTCCTTTGCGCCGCCTCTAGATAGTTGCTGACATTCCTGAGACCCGCATTCCTCGGTTGTGTCAGCGACCCTCGATAACTATCCGTTTGCTATTGTGCTGCATACATTCTCGCATTGCATTGGGGAAATTAAACGGCAACACATGTTTGTTGCGCCTGCCGTCTTCGTCCAGCTACTTTTGCGCCTGTGGTTATAGACCTGCGCTCCTACCTCGCTTCCCTCTTGGCCGCCCCCTCCCCCCCTCCAGGACTCAGTCCTGTTCTCCCATCCGTCACTGAGTGTCCTGCGATTCAGCGGACCTCGCCGTTGAGCCTGTCACAATGCCTTCCACCTTTTGGGAGCGGACGAAAGGGACGTCCAAGAAAGGCTTCGACAAAGCATGGCACACGCTCGATAAACTGGGGGATCCCGTCAACCGACTGTCCAATCGAGTTGGCGCAGAAGCCTTTTGGCCAATGGCGATCGACAAAGAGAGCGACAAAGCAGCCCGGATATTACGAAGTTTTTGCAAGGACGGGTTCTATACCGAAGATGGTGCGGACCGCTCGAGTACCGACAGCGCAGTCAACCAAACCACCGGCAAGATCGATCGGCCCAAAGGCAAACAACGAGTTCTCAAGAAGATCCCTTCCCAAGTAATTCAGCAGGCCAAAGGCCTCGCGATTTTCACCACCATGCGCACCGGTCTCTGGGTAAGCGGCTCAGGCGGAAGTGGTGTTCTTCTGGCACGCATACCTGAAACCGGCGAGTGGAGTCCTCCGTCGGGCATCATGCTGCATACCGCGGGCATTGGGTTTCTAGCCGGGGTGGATATATATGACTGTGTGGTTGTCATAAATACATACGAGGCGCTAGAAGCATTCAAGAAAGTTCGTTGCACCCTGGGTGGAGAAGTAAGTGCCTCTGCCGGTCCCGTTGGCATGGGTGGTGTATTGGAATCCGAAGTCCACAAACGACAGGCGCCCATCTGGACTTACATGAAGAGCCGTGGATTGTACGCCGGTGTTCAGGTGGACGGAACGATTATCATCGAAAGAAGCGACGAAAACGAACGGTTTTACGGCGAGCGCATATCGGTAACGGATATCTTAGCCGGCAAGGCGAAGAACCCCCCCGCATCTATCCAGACCCTCATGCAGACCATAAAGGCCGCTCAGGGGGATACTAACGTCGATGAGACTCTCCTGCCACCTCCAGGGGACGCTCCCGGCGATGCCCACATTGGACCCGAGATTGGGTCTTTCGGCGTCCCTGATCCAGAGGACCCCGATCCGTTTGGTGTAAAGGCGTTGGAAGCCGAGGGTCTTTTCATCCGCGAGGCTGGTTCGCGAAGCAGGCCGTCGCAGGAGGCCTTCGAATTCAAACCCGCACCAAGCAGCCCTGTTTATGCCACCTTCCGACGCAGTCTCGATAGCTCGCCCCGCAACAGCTGGCGAGCCAGCGTGCAGAGCTATGCTAGCATGGATCGCGGAACACAAACCTATGATGGCCCCACAGCGCCCCCCTCAGTCAGTCGCGCCTCTTCTCGGAGTTATCGAGACCTGGAAGACTCCCGTTTGGATTCTGTCATCCCTGAGCATGGCGAATACCATGTTCCCACTGACGGTCCAGTGGCTCATGAGGAAGAGGACGATCTGGTGGACGATGACGACCTCGAGGTGCACGAAGTCAGCAGTGCTACTGTTTCCAAGCGGGAAAGCACCGCCTGTTCTCCAGTTTCTATCGAAGATTCAACAATGCCTTCTGAATTTCGACGTTACTCACCCACCTTTACGCGTGCCCGGCTGGTGACCATCCCTAAGCGCGTGCCACCGGCACTTCCACCTCGGAACCCTCAGCGCACCCCTGTTTCCATCTCGACATCGACTCCAACGTCGCCCACTTCAGTTTCTCGGTCACTCAGCCGCCGCCGGTCAGTTGCGTCTAGCCCCGGCCGCTCGGGCATGACTGGGCTTCATGAGTTGCCCCTGCACTCCATGTCTGACGACTCCCTCAGTGACTCGTCGTCCAATGCAGCACCAGAGTCGTACAACAAAACGTCACTCGATCGCGATGATTTCCACTCAGTCTCCAGCCTTCATGAGTCGGATGCCGCATCGGATAAGGAAGCTAGCATCAAGGAGAGGTCTATCTTCCAGCCATCAACTTCGGCTAAATTCTCCCCTAAAACCATCACCTCCTCGCACATCGAAAAGTCCGATTTGCACGACATTGCTGCAGTCGGGAAGGCTGAACTTACAAAGGCACTTGCTTCTGATGCAGATGTTCAGGGTAATGCTGCAGCCTCTCCCTACCTTGCATGAAGATGCATCACAACATGATTCATTATCAGCGTCCCACTATTTAAAATTCTGCTTTCGCTCGTACATATATCCTTCCGGCACATGCTTCGGACGTTCGTCCTCTTATATATGACACAGATTGGCTTGGGTATTGGGCTCGGCATTCTGCCTCTGATCTGGGTCCTTGCTTTTATCTGTGTCTTCGGCTTCATTCATGTTCTTCTATGTCTGTTTTGCAGCGTGTTATGGTGTTGGAGGACTGACTATGGAATACCTGGGCGTCTTGGTCTTTCTTGTTGGGAATCAGGATGGTGGCTGGAAGCCATTGCTCTGGAAAGGAAAGCCAGCGCGGGAACTTGGCGCTTCTTGAGTATTTTATTTGTGGTTTTTTTTTTTTTTTTTTTTTTTTTTTATTATATCCCATGAGTTCACTCTTCTTAGATGTCATTTATGTTTATGTGAGATTACATGCCTGTGGATAGTTCATATCACGGTATGGTTGCCATCTTGATCTTGTGATATTGTTTCACGGGTGTATCTCCCCTCTCTCTAAGCGCAAGCGTATGACGCCTCGTTGATTCCAATTAACGGTTCACAGCCCTCTTTCATGTTCCACAACACACTAATTCTTCTGCCTAGCAAGCATTGATGGCCCCAAACCTGGTGCAGGCGACATTCAACAGTCAGCGGCTGACGGCGGAGTGATCCGACCGCCACTGCAGGGTTACCGGCAACACTAAACCAGTCATAACGCTGCCGGTCTTATCGCCGCAAGCTTGCTTGCGTGCACTCTAACTACTCTTTATTAAGTACGTTCATTTGGAGCTAAGCATTGCACCATCCCGATGGACCATTATAAAATGCTGCCGGTCGGTCAATTCGACCTTCTTCCAACCACATACCTACCAGCTGGTCCCAATGCCTTCCCTGCGTACTGTGGTGGTGGCCTCCGTCCTGGCCTGCGCTGCGGCCGGCCAGTATTTCTCTCCCCAGCCTGAAGGTGTCACCGTCATCGATTCAAAGCAGTATGAAGGTGCCAAGATCTCCTACAAAAATGTTGGTTGACTATTCGAACAAGTTGAATCTTGGGCTGCAAGCTGATCTCTTTGCCAGCCTGGAATCTGTGAAACCACGCCGGGGGTCAAGTCGTTCTCTGGCTATGTCCACCTTCCCCCGGGTACCCTCAATGACCTTGGGGTGGACCAGCAATACCCCATAAATACCTACTTCTGGTTCTTTGAGTCTCGAAACAACCCCGCCAACGCTCCACTGTCGATCTGGATGAACGGCGGCCCCGGTGGATCGTCTATTATCGGTCTTCTTCAGGAAAATGGCCCGTGTGTCGTCAACAAGGACTCGAATTCGACGGAGATCAACCCATGGTCGTGGAACAACTATGCCAACATGCTGTACATTGACCAGCCGATCCATACGGGATTCAGCTATGATGTGGCTATGAATGGAACCTTCAATGCGCTTACGGGTGAGTGGGATGTTTCTGGGTTGCAGGATGGAGTCCCCGAGCAAAACAACACCTTCTACGTGGGTACATTCCCTAGCATGAACAACCAGACCACCATCAATGGAACCGCCAACGCCGCCCGTGCCCTGTGGGTGTTCGCTCAGACATGGTTCTCGGACTTCCCCGAGTACCAGCCCCATGATGACCGCGTCAGCATCTGGACGGAGTCCTACGGAGGCCGCTATGGTCCGGCTTTTGCAGCGTTCTTCCAAGACCAGAACCAGAAGATTGCCAACGGCACTTTGTCGGGTCATCCCATCCACCTCGATACCCTCGGCATCATCAACGGCTGCGTCGACTTGCTGGTGCAAGCGCCGAGCTTCCCCACAATCGCCTACAACAACACCTACGGCATCGAAGCCCTCAACCGCACCATCTACGACGCCGCCATGCACGCCTGGAGCAAGCCGGACGGCTGCAAAGACCAGATCATCCGGTGCCGCGCGGTGGCCGCCGCAGGCGATCCAAATATGCACGGCAACAATCAGACAGTCAACCAGGTCTGCCGGGACGCAGACGCGTACTGCATCGACGAAGTTAAGGGCCCCTTCAAGAAGTACTCGGACCGGGGTTACTACGATTTCGCGCATTCCGCACAGGACCCATTCCCCGAGCCCTATTTCATCGGATATCTCAACCAGCACTGGGTGCAGGCCGCGCTGGGCGTCCCCGTCAACTACACCCGCTCCGCCGAGAGTGTCTGGGAGGCGTTCCGGTCGACGGGCGACTACGCGCGGTCAGACCGCCGCCGCACCCTGATCGAGGACCTTGGTGACGTGCTCGACTCCGGCGTCAAGGTGGCCCTCGTCTACGGCGACCGGGACTTCGCCTGCCCGTGGACCGGGGGCGAGGAGGTCAGCACGCGGGTGGACTTCGTCGGTGCGGATAGCTTCCGCGCCGCGGGCTATGCTGAGCTGAAGACCAACGCGTCGTACGTCGGCGGCTTAGTCCGCCAGGCTGGGAACTTCTCCTTCACCCGTGTCTACCAGGCGGGCCATGAGGTGCCTGCCTACCAGCCGCAGACAGCGTATGAGATCTTCAACCGCGCCCTGTTTGATCGGGACCTCGCCACGGGTAGGGTATCCACTGTGGTGAACCCGGGGTACCAGAGCCAGGGACCCGAGTCGACGTGGGGCATTAAGAATGCGGTGCCTGAGGTCCCAGAGCCGGTATGTTATGTACTTGCTTTGCAGGAGACTTGCACCGAGGAGCAGATTGAGAGCGTGGTCGATGGGTCGGCGGTGATCAAGGACTACCTTGTGGTTGGGAGGAAGTGATTCGGATGATGTGACGTACGCTGTTGGACTTGAGGTGCATTGTTGGTCAGATTGTAGGTATTTCTTGTCGAGTATAAAATCAATCAATGTAGGACGTGCAGTGCGGAACCAAGATGATCATTCTCGAGCGGAAGCCTTGTATCCTGTTGCATGGTTTAGTCATAAGATTAATTATAGCCGGGAGGCTGAAAGAAAATGGGGGGTCCGAAGGTTCTCCCCCGGGACGTTGTTCCTGCAGTATATGAGTATGGATTGGCAAAAATGGTGTTGAAGGTGATACATTCGATCGGATAGCCACAGTACCTCGGGACTTCGATGGGTCTACCAAGGGTTCGACTGGAGAGTTCGGCGTTTACTCGCATGAAATTACTAAAGTGGTTAGTGCTTGCTGGGTCATCATTAAATAACGCGATAAGTTCGGTAGAGCAGGACCGGGTGGCCCAGCGGGAGTGGATGCCCGCCTCAAGGTCCTTGGTCCTGCGTTCGATTCGTGGAGGGGTAAAGTGCCCATGCGCCGACGCGGCCATGGGTAGGAATATTCCCCGGCGAAACCGATGAGAACCCTTTTTTTTCTTTCTTTGAGACCTTGCTTTTATGTTTTCATTATCAACATTCTAAACCTTTCTCATGTTTTTATGGTGACTACTGTAGCTGAGCGCAGACAGCCACTTCCCTCTACTACGAGGTAATAACACCACAGTGACACCCGTGTCAGGCAAGCGGCCGGGCCTCGCCGCATCACTACTAGTAGAATGGAACTCTTTCCGGTCTTAACCCTCCTTCTTTCCTTCACAGTTAGTTTTGCCTGGAACCATTCTCTCCAAAGGATCGACAGCCTGCTCTTCTCTTAGACTTGTCATTAATAGCAACAAGTCCCAAGATCCTCAGCCTTTGTCCTGTCAATGCCAGACTCATCGAACCTTCTCGAACCTTCGATTGGCCCAGCCAGCGGGGAGACATCGTCACACGTCACTGCAGGGCTCACCTGAAAGCCACAGCCCGCCAACGCTGCATAAGACTTCCACCGTTTGTCCCCCCCCGACACCACCTGGCTCTTGTCCGCTGGCCCTTTAACATGTTGCATTTGATCTGCTTTTGAGCACTAAAACATCATCTCGATCGTTCGCGTTCTCCCCCTGCATCCTTCTTATCTCACCTCTCCCGGACTTGCGCACTACTTCGCCGTGCTGGTCAGTGATCAGTGACTGGTGAATCTTCTACGTCATTCGAGATCGAACTCCCTTCCCCGCCCGGTTTCGACCTTCCATCACCCCCCTGACGCACACCCCCGACCGGTGGTGTGATCCTTCCTCCTCGTTGATTGCTTATATTGGAGGCATCGAGTTGCTCCAATTAGCGTTCTTCAGTACCTGACAACATACCTGTCAACTCTCTCGTTCACACTTTGACCTGCATTTCGTTCTTTACTCTACAACTCCATATCCTTCACAATGGTGGCTGAAACAAAGCTATACGATGCCCTATTAATCAAACCGGATGCTTCACAGGATGAAATCAAGAAGGCCTATCGCAAGGCCGCCTTGAAGTACCATCCGGACAAGAACAAGGACAACCCAGCTGCGTCGGAGAAATTCAAAGGTAGGTCCCCGTTCGTTGTCCCATATTCCCCGGTCACACAGCTAACACAAAGTGTCTACAGAGGTCTCTCAAGCATACGAAGTTCTCTCCGATCCCGAGAAGCGCAAAGTCTATGATCAATTCGGTCTGGAATATCTCATGCGGGGTGGCCCGCCCCCGTCGAGTGGTGGTGCCGATGGTGGTGCCAACCCCTTCGCAGGAGGCATGCCCGGCGGGTTCTCGTTCGGTGGTATGCCTGGAGGCGGAGGCGGAGGTACCCGCACGTTCCACTTCTCGACTGGACCCGGTGGAAGCAGCAGCGGATTCCGGTTCAGTGATGCAGACGATATCTTCCGCAACTTCGCCAAAGCCAGTGGCGGCATGGGTGGCATGGGCGGCGGCATGGATGAAGACGACCTCTTCTCGATGCTCGGTGGTGGTCTAGGCGGTGGTCGCGGCTTCCGGACCAACCGCGGGTCGACCGGCTTCAAGCAATCTGCGCGCGCCCCGACGCCGGAGCCCGCGGTCATGGAGAAGGAGCTGCCGCTGACGCTGGAGGAGATTATGAGGGGCACGACGAAGAAGGTGACGGTTAAGAGCAAGTCGTTTGACCCGGCCACTGGCAAACGCACCGTGCAGGACGTCACGCTGGAGGCGAAGATCAAGCCTGGTCTACGCACGGGATCGAAACTCAAGTATCGTGGCGTGGGAGATCAGGAGGAAGGTGGAAAACAGGACGTGCATCTGATTGTCACTGAGGTAGGTTCTCTGGCTCCCTCTCAAGACACTGTTGACGATTGTTTACTAACTTCGTGTGCAGAAGGAACACCCCAACTTCAAGCGCCAAGGCGACCACCTCATCACGACCGTCGAACTGAGTCTGAAAGAGGCTCTCACCGGCTGGGAACGCATTGTCCGCACCATCGACGGCAAGTCCATCAAAGTCGCCAAGCCAGGTCCCACGCAACCGGGATACGAGGAGCGGTATCCGGGCCTGGGCATGACCATTTCAAAGAAACCGACCGAGCGGGGCGACCTCATCATTCGGGTTAATGTGCGGTTCCCTGCTAGCTTGACTGCGTCACAGAAGGAGATGCTGCGGGATATTCTCCCTTGATTCTGCGTTCTATATTCCCACCATAGTATTGTTATTGTGTCCCATGATATCTGTGATCTCTTTCTTTCTTTGTTTTTTTGAGGGCTCGGTTCAGCATATTCGGCGTTTGGGCGTGAGCGGCTGGATCGCTGAGGATTATGAACGATGATGATTGATGACGGGAGATTAGTTTAGATTCGAATAAAAGTAATCATTCGAACTGCTGACTAGATGATATGTAAATAGAGGAATAATATTGAAGCGACATTCCCTGAGTCTTCTGTTAGGTACACTACTAGTTAGGTCGTAGACAATTACCGTAGTTAGACAGTAATGACCCCGGACCAACCCATCTGGATCCTTATCATAAATCCTTATCGATAACGATAAGATAACTCCAACCAATCAAAACAACACCAGACCGCCAACTTTCCCTCCGCAACGTCAACATAACATCCAAGCTTAAGCTCAAGCTCCATCTGTCGTCAACTCCACACCAACCGACCTTCTTGAGTACGATAAACAATCAAATTGCCAACCCAACAACCCACCACGAGAAATTGCAGAATATATACCCGCCCAGTCCTTTCGACCCAACCACCCACCGAATTAATCCATCCATCATCGAAACCTCAAAGACCACTGACAGAGCAGAATCCCCTCCCTCCCTCCTAAGCAAGCAAACACCACCCCAATCCAACCCACTTGATCGAATAATCTAATCCAATAATGAAACGCCGCACAACCTACCTCCAGCAAATCTCCACCCCCTTCGACCCGGCGCAGGCCCGTCTCTCGTCGAAGGTGCTAGAGATCCGTGGGTTACTTGGTGCGAAGGAGGAAAGGGTGACCGTTGCTTTGGATGATGCGGGGGTTGATTTTGAGGATGGAGATGAGGTATGCCCTTTTTTTTTTTTTTTTTTTTTTTTTT
>NW_020291896.1:0-116031 GCF_003184865.1 Aspergillus homomorphus CBS 101889
TCCTCCTCCTCCTCCTCCTCCTCCTCCCCACGGCTAATTCCGTACCGCTCCATCAGATACCACATCACCTCATACAGCATCGACGCCCACACGGTTCCGATACCATGGACGCCCTCGAACTCATTGACATTCGTATACGACAGGGGGTTCTCAGTCAGCGAGGTGGAGTATGGATAGGCGCGCACACCGGCGGGGTTGGCGGCGGCCCAGGCGCCGACGGTGTAGGAGGTATTGCGCGAGTCGGCGGGCTTGATGCGGATGGCAGTGGCCATGAAGTCGCCCCAGCCCTCGCCCATGCCGGCGGATTCGAGGGAGCTGAGGCAGCCGGAATTGTGAGGGCCGCCGGTCAGACGGGTTGATACTTCATTCCAGCTTTCTGTTAGCTTGATGTAGAAAGGGAGGATGAGATAGTTAGAACGAGGGTGATAGGGACGTACAGCCATGGGTATACTCATGGATGACGATGCCGGCGTCGAAGCTCCCGTCACGGACGACCGCCTCATCAGACTCGGACTCGGTCCACAGGAACATGTTCATGCGGCCGGGGATGCCATCGGGCGGCGCGGCGAAGTTGGCATTGTCGTTGCCGGAGCCGTCCTGGGCGTTGAGGATCACGTAGTCGTGCGGACGGCCGCCGCGGTTGCCGTTGTTGAACTCGAAGTTGCCCGCTTTCTCAGTGAAGCCCAGCTGGTACAGGAGGTCGTGGTACGCGTTGACCGTGTAGAAGAGCTGCGTGATCGAGGCGTTGATGTACGCCGCCGGATGCGTGGCCCGGTTGGGCGCGTACGGGTAGTGGAACTGCAGTGTCGGTGATACCGGCCGGTAGTTGTTCTTGTACGACCGTCCGCCGCTTGGGTTCCATTGCGCGATCGCATTATTGCCTCGCGTCGTCGTGAAGTTCGTTACCCCGTCGCTGTGCCAGGCGTACGGCGATGAGCTCAGGTCCCATGGATTGCTGACAATCGTGCGCGTCCGGGTTCCGTCGTCCGGGTCGTTGGTGCCCCATGGGCTATTGGAGAGGGTTAGTAGAACATGATGGTGCGTGCTTGCGGTGGCGACTCACTAAACTAGGTATGAGGCCTGCGATACATAGTCGACTACGCCGTGGATTCTTTCGCTGGTGGCGGCGTCAACGTATGTCAGAAGCCAGTGGTCGTAGATGTCTGTCTCGATGCGCCATGTCAAGGCGAGATTGCCGTCTGCGGTGATAAAGTAGACTAGCTGGGCAATTGGGTCGGATACTGTGCCTGTGGTTCCTTGGAGGGTGTAGGTGTCGTTTGTTTTGTCTGCTGCTATCGTGACTGTGTCGATGGTGATGGGAAGATGCAGTGTCTCTGTTGCGGCCCGAAGAGCAATGATCGGATCTAAGAGATCACTTTGAGTTGGCGAATTGCCCGCTGGGAAGGCGCCAGCGAAGAAGGAGTTGCCATAGGAGAATATCTCTCCGTTTCTGTCAACCTTAGAGTATCGGAATATCAGTATAGTTTCACCATTGGCCACCGGTCATCTTACATTGACATTGAAATCGGCATTCTCGATATCGATTCCATGGAGGGTCTGGCGGAAATACACATG
The DNA here is from genome assembly GCF_003184865.1 of Aspergillus homomorphus CBS 101889. Classification (NCBI taxonomy): domain Eukaryota; kingdom Fungi; phylum Ascomycota; class Eurotiomycetes; order Eurotiales; family Aspergillaceae; genus Aspergillus; species Aspergillus homomorphus. The sequence continues at coordinate 1,576 of NW_020291896.1, forward strand.
ACTGACCCCATTGTCTCCAACATAATGATTGCCAATGAGTCGGAAGCTTGTTCCCGGTGAGATGGTCTGAACAAGTCTGGTGGCTGTTTGGACGTAGTCTTCTTCCACAAAAGAGGAATTATACAGCGCGTTGTCAGTACCAGCAGGGGAGTCCACGTATTCAGCTCTTGGTATCAAGCGGAAATGACTCAGATCCACGATACTTTCTGTTGGTTTTGAGTGTGGATAGCCAGGGCATAGGAGTGAAAGCGCTCCCAAGGCGCACAGAGTCAGCAGGCTGTGCATTGAGTCGGATCTACCGCGAGCTCGATGTTGCTATACATTCGAGCATCAGAGCACTGGGTCGGATTGTGGCTTTAAACTAAGGTCACCAGCCCCTTAAGCCAGATGTGCGAGCCTAAAGCGCGCGCAAGCTCTGTTCTATGTGGAGCATCGCTTGGAGACGGGGCTGTTGTCCTACAGAAGCATGCTTGTCTAACATGGTAAGGCATAGCAGTCTCACGCAGATGACTTTTCGGTTACACCTAAGAACCGGTCTGTTCATCAACTCGCACTAGCTAGTGAAACAAGTCTTGCGAAATGCTCATGCGACGTCCAGAGTAGATAGTGGCATTTCCCCAGTGGGCTAACTTCTTTGGCGTCGAAGCGCCCACTGCTAAAGCTGTGTGAATCGGTCAAGAACTGATCTTCAGGGGAACAAGCATCTGACATGAACGCTGCATTGTGTCCTAGTGCGCCTAACCCAGCTTTGGGACGATGTAGAAGTCAAATATGATCAACCGAGCTCCATAGCTTCGAATCCTGCGTCAGCGTTCGAGCCCGATCTTTGGTAAGGTCGCACATAGCCTGGAAGTCTAATTAGTTTTTTCATGGCCAGAAACTCACCGGTAGCATTCTTCCCACCGTAATCGTCCCATCGATCTCTTGATTGACCCCCTCTCTGTCAATCCGTCGACGCCTCTCTTCCACGATAACTTCCCTACTTCTTCCGTTGACAAACGTCCTACAAGGGAGGTCAGCTTAGACTTGCATCCGCTAACTAAGCCGCTGATCAAACATACACAAATCGCAGTCGGGGAAATCTCTCTTCATAGTCGGTCCTCTGCTCCTGTATCAAGCTGAGTCTGCTAGCTCTTACTCAACTGACTTATGTGGCCTGTTGGCGCCTTAGGTCGTCCTAGCCGGGGATGCGAGCCCAAGATTCCGCAAAGAACGCTTCGGTCTCTCGGTGAGTTGGCTGTTGTAAGTGCAGACATACGTGTTTCAACTGCATCTGTCAATGCCGAGTATGATAAGAAAGCGTTCTTTGCCAGGATGGGTCCCGCCAATGTGTGCAATTCTGATGATGGCTCGAAGAGCGTGTCGAGGACCTAAATCCGCTGTCCCTGCGGCAGCGAACTCAGCCATGCAAGGAGGGTGTGATCCGAAGACGTCGCGGCGTTTTATCCGTTGGTCTCGGATTCAATCTTGTGTACTGTACAGCAGATATCTCCTGTGGAAGTTGGCGAGAAGCCCGCTCCTGAACTTGCATCAGCAGTCTCCAAGCAGGTCCAGCCAAAGTGTCGAAGATAGTAGCAGCCAGCATGAGTGCGGTTTGAAGATTACAGAGTAAATAAAACATACCCAGGAGCATAGTCGTCACTAAATTGGTGTGTTGGACACCCAATTCCTTGCGACCGCGCTGACATGGACAAAATATGCTTGTTGCTACGATTATTCCGCTCCAGGCAGGGGCCGATTGTATATACAGCGAAGGCCTATGCTGCGGAGACAGTCAATGTCGTAGTATCTATCATGCCTGCCCGTAATACATCCGGTCAGGATCTCAATGCTCCTGTACACCTTCGCGATCCTCGATTTTGTGGGACGCCGTCAACAAGAGCTACATACATTGGCCTAATAGTAGCTGGGCGGTGGGCCTCAAGCTACCCTTATAGGGCAGTTGTATAGATACTGGCCCTTGTTTCAGAGTGTCTCCTGCATGAAATGCACAGCTGCAGCAACAGCTCCACTTATCCCTCGATGCGACCGACACTTTCACGAGCCTCTAGTTCGAACCAGGATCGACAACGGCACAGTCGACGATTTGGGCCGGGCGATGACAAGTACCCCAGTTCAGTGAATGATTCCAAGATCAGCATGATGCTGTTGAATCTTCATGTTTTGGGGTTGCTGGTGAGATACTTCGGGATTCCAAGCAGGATTCTAGACCACTCTCTCCCCAATAAGGAATCTGTCTTGCACAACCTTGAAGGCGAGCCAAGGGATGGCATACTTCGGGATCAAGGAAAGATGTCGACTTTGGCAACCTTTCGGGGATCGTCCCGGTGCCAAAGAATGGTTTAGCGCGATTATCTCTGATGAAATGCATCATCGAGGTCGTGCCTTGCAGTTGATTTGTTTGAGCGATTCCCTGCAGCGTCGGCTCGATGATTTGTCCCACCTCACCCAACCCTGTCTGTCACCGTTCGGATTCGAGGACCTGCAGATCAGCCGTACCTCTCGTTTTCTCCCCTGGTCCTGTCCCTGACCCTTTCTCTGCGGATAAGATAGTTAGGATTTGGCTTAATGACGCATGATTCCAGCAGAGTGGCCTGATATTGTGCTTATGGAATTGGTGGAAGGATCCATTTAAATCAAGTAATGAAGTATTCCCATTCGCCCGGAGAGACTCCAGTTTTCCAGCACTAAGTTTAGTAAAAAGGTTCGGTGCCTGAGGGGTTGAACGGAATTGAGCCTGGAATTATTCTCAATCCGACAGACTCTTTTGGGACTCGAAATCGAGTCAAGTTGGATCCTTGCCCGACGCATTTGCAGTCACCTTGTGAACCGGCCAAGAAAGAGACTGGACTGGGTTCGTTTGGAACTCTGAACCAGAAACGTGGGGACGGACAGCAGCAGCAGCAGCAGCAGCAGAGGAGAAGGACCAACTAACTAAGAACTAACTTCTCCCTATCGGCAATTCCCAAGTGGAGGTCAACCCACTAAAAAGATCAGCCCCTGAACTCCTGAGAGGTTCGTTCGGCGTGGATGAGAGAGAGAGACAGAGAGAGGGTGTCTGAGTCTCCGAGAGACCAGAGACACTTCTTTAGAGTCAGTTGCTTTGCTGAGAGGGGAATTAATTCAATTAATTGACTGTTAATTTCTCCCTTTCCTAGCCTAGTGGCCCCCGTCTTAACCTTGAAGACTGAGTGGAAATCGAAGAAGAGGAGACAGACCCGTTCTAATGATCGGATCCCCGGCCTTCCCTATCTAGAACGTTCACTTGTTGTTCCTCCTCCTCCTCCTCCTCCTCCTCCTCTTCCTCCTCCCACCACATCCTCTCCGACGGTCGCTTCTTGTTATTGTCAAATTGTCGTTGTTTTTCCCCTCCCCCTCTCCTCTTTCCGCCTCCACCCACACCCACTTTCGCCTTACACTTTTCCTTTTCTAAAATTACTTATACAACACCGCACGCTGTGATCCCTTCCGGACCAGGCCATTGGTGTCCAATGCGGCTCCCGTCATGTCGCTCAATGGGCTCGATCATCCCACCGTTATCGAAGCCTACCAAACAGCCCTGACCGAGGCCGGCGGATGGTGAGTTTCCCTCTCCTCCGACTACTACTACTACTCTACTTCATCCATCCCCTGCGCCGCTGTTTCCCCGGTCGCAGGGGTGTTCACATCCGATCCAATCGCACGAACAGGAGCTCATGCGCATGACTCTCGTCATTTAGGTTTCTGCTTCGGTATGTATCAAGGGATGAGGTCGCTCTCCTCGAGCGAGGGACAGGCGGGGTTCCTGATGTGCGCAATGCAATCGAGAGCTATGAAGAGACGTCACCACTCTATGGCTTCCTCCAGTACCGCCGGCGGAAGGTGGTACTCAGCTACTTGCCCGAAGGCATGTCTCGGCTTCTTCAAGGTGCGCCGCCTTGTTCAGTCCTTCGTCCTTGATCTGCCTTCACACTGACGCAACCATCCAACCATCCAGCGCGAACGACGGTCCAATTCCAGTCCATATTAGACAAATTCTCCCCACACGATACCGTCTTCTCCGTGTCACAACCATCGGAGCTCACTGAAAGTGCCCTGTCATCCGCATGCTTGCTACATACGGCTTCCGGCTCGATTACCTCCTCGTGCAGCTCCCTCCGCCGTCGCAAACTGATGGAGATAGCGGAGGATGCAGAAGAACAGCCTGTAGACAAGGACACCCCTCCAGCATTGCCTCCGATGAGTGAGATGCGACAAAGAGCCTACAGTCAGATTTCCGAGGCCACGGTGGTTCCTCCTTCCACGGTATCCAGTGTGCAACAGTCGCCCATTGGTCCTGAGTCGAGTGTGACGACCCTGGAAAGCCTTCCAGGTAGAGATCGGTCGCCGTCAGTAGCCACTTCGGAACGCGCTCCCTCCATTAGAACCTTCCAGGAGGACGCTTCTCAGGCTGCTTCTGAATCGCGCAAATCCTCACAATCGACTCGGCCATCCATCAAGGAGCTCGAACGTGCGGTGGGATATGTACCCAAAGTCAAGCTTGGTCCGCGGCCCTCATTGGACGGAAGCGGGCGGCCTCGCACTGCAGGAAATCTGTCGCGGACTGCTGACAAGCGGCCGGTAGCATCGTTACCCGCTGGTGTTCGGTCGTCGGCCTTGCGAAAGGCCAACCCTAGCCCTTCGCGTCCGCGGTCTCAGGGGGGCAGCAGCACATCCGCATCCGTTAAAGTGCCTTCCGTACCACCGCTGCTGGTGCCTCCGTTGTCGGCGCCTGTATCCAGACCCAAGCTTTCTCCGGGCGCCAAGTCTTTGAGTGCGTTGTCATCGGGGGCGTCTCATGAAAGGGAACGGTTGATGAAAGCACTTCAGATGCGAAAAACTCAAATGGCGAAGAAAGCAAGAGAAGAAAAGAAAATCGAAGCTACTGGAGGAAAAGGGGCAATGAAACCGGATCCGACCGAAAATAAGGAGAATACCAATTACCAGCTCCCTGAAGAACCCAAGCATCACTGGGACAAGGATGAGCCGGTACCAGTGTCGGAACCCGGCAACAAGCCCCTATCTGAAACTTCAGGAACCATGCCTCCTGGAAAATTACAAAAGGAGGCAGGGCGCCCTGCAGTCCCCAGTCTGACAAAACCCGAGCTGGCCATGCAGGAGGCTGACACGGTGACCCCTGATCCTCAAAAAGCGTCACAACCCGGATCGGAGGCATCGAGTGACGGCAGCCAGATTGCGGCAACTACTGAATCCTGCCAGCTGTCGGAATCTGAAACACACGCTTTGGAAGAGGCCTTGGCCGCGTCCGACGACGGGGAGTCTACGGGTGGCCCCTGCACGTCTAGCGCCGTATTCCACGTCCCACCAGAGAACGATTCTGGAAAAGCTCCGAAGGAAGAAATTGTTGGCCCCTCGCCACCCCAAACAGCAGACAACGAACCTCTTGTTCCTGGCGAACAAGAGGTACAAGAGGTCAATTCGACATCATCGGATTCAATTCAGGCTCTTCAATCCAAGTCAATTCCCCGGCCCGATTCTCCCTCTTTCATTTCACGCCCAACTCCTTTCCCCGACTCGCCGTCGATCCCCGTGCCTCATTCTACCGCGCCGCAGCATGACCTGACCCCTGAATCCTCGAATGTGGAGCGACAGCACAGTACTACTCGAAAGGAGAAACGCAAACCTTACCTTGAACCCATTCAAGTACCTACTCCAGACTACTCTGATGACGAGAACCTTCTCTCTGACGATTCTTTCATGGAAGAACTAAAAAGTGCCACCGTGGAAGAGGCCAAGCCGATCTCGGTCGGCATCTCCCCCCTCTCCCCCGGATACTCGAACACAAGCAACGGCAACACCTCGCCTGACGCGTGGAGGAACTCCCGTGCCGTTTCCAATCCCAGCGCTATTGGACATCAACCCCCCGAGATGCAGGCCTTACCCATGGGTCGGTCGGTGTCGACGTCGTACGCCGATGCGGGGGACAGCAACAACCCCGTCCTGGTGGCCAAGAAGATCAATGTATCGTCTGGCATCTCAAAGCGCATCAAGGCTTTGGAGAAGTTTTCCAACACCCGTGAAACCACCTCTACCGCTGGCCAGACCTTGGCCGCTCCTTCCTTCGAGACCCTACGGAAGGGTTATTCGGACGCATCGACCATATCGAGACCCGTTTCTTTCTACCCTGAATCTTTCTCTCGCACAGCCAGCCTAAGGCGTCCTGTATCTCAGGCTGGTCCTGGGCTCACGCGTAGCGCTAGCTCGGTCTCCGTGACCGCTCGCATAGTTCGTGAGCGTCCCGCCACGGGAACGGAGGCGCCCTCCGATCCCTCCGAGCCAGGCTCGCTCAACCTCTTGGCTAGTCCCCTGACTGTCGAGCATAATTCCATTCCTGATTTCCCTATTCCACCGAGTCTTTCAAAAGAACCGGTGGTCACACCGCCGGAGGAGCCCGATGTGCCCACGGCTTTAGAGAGTCCAGAACAGCAGTCTGCCGCTGCGTCGGACCCCCGTCCTGAGAGCAGATCGTCTCATACTTCTACCCTGAAGAACGAGGAAGCTATTGAGGCAACCTCTCCGATCGATCTACCCTCGTCTCCTGAAGAGAAGAAGGCGTCCCGCACCTCCCGGCTTATCCGCCGAATGTCCTCGTTCACCTCCAACTCCCGCAAAAACGTCATGGCTGCTCTAAGTCCAATGGTGAAGGAGGAGAAAACTGCCTGTGAAGACAAGTCGGAAACTGCCGGCGAAGCGCCCCAGGCAATTGACATTGGCGAGGTCAACGTTCAATTCCCTGATACTCTACTATGGAAGCGCCGCTTTGTTCGCATCGATGACAAGGGATATTTGGTCCTGACACCTGGCAATCTTGACTCGAGCAACCGCAACATGGTCAAGCGATACCATTTGACTGAGTTCCGGACACCTTGCTTGCCGGATGAAGATCGTCAGGAGCTTCCCAACAGTATCCTCCTGGATTTCAACGACGGCAACACACTTCAATGTGCTTGCGAATCGAGGAATGGCCAGTCTTTTGTTCTTCAGAGTAAGTCATCGCCTCTCAATCGCTAAAGAATTTACTGGCTAACATAGCAATAGCACTGGTTGATGCTCACCGCACTTATGGGCAAACGCTCGCTCAATAGTTCCTTGTCATCCTATAGAACATTTGCATCCTCGCTCATCGCCTAACCATGCATACTCCTGCGCCATCTTTCTATATCTTGTTACCCGGTGTTTTCAGCGGTATACCCCTCTAAAATGGACTATTTTGTTTACCAGCTGTTGTTCTGTACCTGTTTAATCATCTCGATCTTCACCCTCTTTACTTCTCCTCCAGACTGGATGTTATGGACAATGTGTAATCCTAGTCGCTTTTGTGTGTACGGTCAATATTCTCGGACCGGTTGAAATCTTTGTCAGTAATGATGTAACTGGGCCCCGTTGACTCGCATGCCCTTGATGGAAGACTTCGAGTAGGTCTGGGCGTTGGGACGGTTGCATCGCTTGCATATGACATGAAGTCTTTGTGACCGTCAAAATATTATATCTTCGGCTCTATGTACGCTTAGCTTTTTCACTCTGCAGAAGTTGATTTTCTGCGGCCAGGCCAAATTGAGGTTTATGAATACAAGAACAAATCATTCATCCCTTCCATTAAACGCCAGATCCCGAAGTGCAAGATTGTATCAGATAGTTTCCTTGCTTGCCCTCTTCTTCAGCGGCATTCTTCTTTCTTCTTTCTCGGCAAATCTTTTCAAACTTGCCCGGCGACTCTCTTCTTCTCCCAGTCCTCCAGGAACCGCTTCATCTTGGGACCCCAGACGTCTTCGCCGGCCTCGAGATCCTTGTACTCGAGCACCTTCTCGGGTTCGAGCTCGAAGCCAGCCTGGCGACAGCGGACGAGGGAGGTCATGAGGGCGCAGCTGCCGACGGCCTTGCCCAGATCGTGCGCCAAAGAGCGGACGTAGAAGCCGGACGAGACGGTCATGGTGATCTTGACGGCGGCCGGCTGGGGGCGAGCAGGGGCTTCCTCTTTCGTCTCGGGGGTGCTCGTCGCCATTGCCGCCGGCGCCTCCTCCGCCTGCGCGGCAGACACGGCTTCTCCGTCCTCGGAGACCTTCACCTTCTTGGCTGCGGGAGCGCCAGCTTCCTGCTCCGCAGCGCCAGCATCCTCCTCAGCCTTAGCACTCTCAGCTTCCGCCAACGGCGAAGAAGAAGGAGAAGGCGGATCCTTGCGCTTCGCCGACGCCTCACCGGGCACCTCCCCAGCACCCTCCACCTTGGACCCAGCAGCCGCCAAAACCTCATCCTCCTTCCGCAACAACTTCTCGGCAACAACCTTCTCCTCACCCTCCGCCTCAACCTCAGGCCACTTCCACTCATGAGACCCAGGCTCAAACCACTCCAGGACCCTCAAATCCGAGACCTCAACAGGCCTCTCCTGAATCTCAACAGGCGGCTCGACGCCCTCACGCGCATACTCATAGAGCCGCTTCCCATTAATCCGCAACGCAGAGTAAATGGGGGGCCGCTGCATGATCTTCCCGCGGAAGCGAGCGAGGGCGGCCTCGACGGCCTCGCGGGTGATGTGCTCGTAAGGCGCGCGACGGACGACTTTGCCCAACACATCGTAGGTGTCGGTTTCGGCGCCGAAGAGCACGACGGTCTCGTAGGTCTTGGTGCAGCCCAGGAACGAGCCGAGGTGTTTGGTGCCCTTGCCGACGCCCGCGACCAGCACGCCCGTCGCCAGCGGGTCGAGCGTGCCGCCGTGGCCGAGCTTCACGTCTAGGCGCTGCGTGCGGCGGCGCCGCCGTTGGTTGTTGTTCTCGTTGGCGCGGCGCTGTTGCTCATCGCGGAGCCAGGGCGCGAAGAGCGCGCTTGGTCGGAAGTGCGTTTGCAGGTGGCGGAGGACGTCGGCGGAGGTTACGCCTTGGGGTTTGTTGACGGCTGTACCGTTGGAGAATTAGCGGTTAGTATGAGGGGCAATGTTTGATTGAGTGAGGAGAGGTGCGGAGTAGGAAGGGTCCAGGTTGGAATTGTGTAAATGGACGAGGTGAGATACATACCGAAAACGCCCTCGTAGATCTTTTCTCCCGACATGCTGCGGCGGAAGAGTCGAGCACCCAGTCGCCAACCCATCTATGATCCAACAGAAACCGAAAGGATGGAGGGGCTTGATTCTCAAGCTATTCAATCGCGCGACGGTCGGAGAGTGAGTGGAATTGACATAAAACCAAAACTAAATTTCGGTTTCCGACCTCGCATTCTGCCGGACGGGGTCTAGACGGTCAGTCGAGCGGTCCAAAGCAGCAGAACCGGCCAGGCCGTCCCATGTGCCCTCTCACCGCCCAACCAGGAAGTAAGTAAAGTAGACCTGTCGTCATGCGGTCGTAATTACGTGGAATCTTTTGCCTCTATTCCGCACAATCGTGTGTTTTGGTACGTAATTCTTCGGATCTCCCTCCCTCACTCACTCTCTGTTCTGGTACTCTCTCAGCTCCTCCTCCTCTTCTCAGCTCCTTCCTCCTCCTCTTCTCAGCTTCTTTCTCCCCTCTGATTTTTCTTGTCGGTTGTTCCCAATTATAAGCGTCTTGCGTTTATCTCGCTGTTCTCCTTCCCTCAGCCGCTTCTCTCTCTTCATCGATCGCCAACGAGCTAGAACAATTCTCTATCAGACTGTTTACCCACCCCCGATTCAACCTAAACCATCTCCCCAATTCCCAACTACAACACCCGTTTCGCAGATAACAATATGCTCCCCCCACCAACACCGGAGACATGACCTCGCGCGAAGACAACGTCCTCGCCGCCCGTGACCCGGCCCTCACCGACGAGAACGACTGGGAGGAGTTCAGCCTGTCCGAGGTCCGCGTCTTAGTACCAGGCAAATCCCGCTATGCCAATTTGCTCACAGCTTCACCGGACAACCCTGTCCAGGTGACGGGGTGCTTGGATGAAGTGGAGGAAGAACAGGAGTCCTTGGGTCCGTTGGTCCCTTCCCCGCATCGATTACGTTAGAGATTCTGCTTCCTTGGGTTCTACAAGACTGACATCATGTCTCTGGGTCTTAGTGCTGGATCCGGAATATCTCACCAAACGCATTGTCCTCGACAATGTCACGCACTACGCCTACGGCCAACATAATGACGGGGAAGTCGGGTTCTGGGTCGCGGGGCGGGCGGGGTGGTTCTCCATCTCCCCGGCCAAAGGGTATAAACCCATGTTTAATGAAGTGGTCGAGGCGATCGATCTACTGTATTTTTTGGCGGACCGTCATAAACGGAAGAGGGGGAGAGGGAGGTTCAAGGGTCCCACTGTCGAGTACCTGTGTGAGGAGGTGAGTGTTAAGATTCCCTTACCCTTAAAATCATTAAATCTTGAAGGGGGAGAAAAAGAAAGACAAGCCCTGAGACAGGGAGCACAAAGCGTGGCTGGCGCGCGTGCGTGTTCGGGATGCACAGCGATTGGATGTTGCAGATTGCTAACGTCTCGGCTCACTGCCCTTTGCCTAAACAGTATGTCAGCCACACGCATGGGATCTGCGAGGATGCCGATGATTCTGCCGAGGTGTTCTACAAGCATCATAACTTCTTGCTGTCACGGATGTTGAAAGGGGAGGAGAATGTACAGTGGTGCACGACACCTATTCTCGTCCACCTCAGCGAGAAGTTTCCGGTATGTTTGGAATTTTCTTTTCTTCCACATCGGGCGGCTAATCACCAGAAATAGGAAGACTATGAGCTGATCAGGGCGCAAATTGAAGGCGTGAAAGAGGTTGAATCTGATGAGGAAGAGGAGAGTACCCCCGGGAAGACCGAGGACGAAAAACTCCGGGTGGTTGAGTCGTCGGGGCTGACGAAAGCCGACGCAAACTCTATTTACCAGGTAATACTTGACCTCAAGGAAGAGGGATACTTGGCGAAGCGCCTGTTAAACCTTGACCTCGTTGCATCCACTCTGGTCAGTCGATTCGAGATCGAGGACGACGAATATGCGCACGGCCGGATAACGTCGAGCGCGGAAATCGTTCTCGAGCTGATGGACGAGGCGAAAACTTATTCATTCGACTGGTCTAGGAAGGTGATATATCGCGAGCTGAAGGCCGCTGCCAAGCAACATGATGGGGCGTCGCAGGAGGCGCTTACCCCTCTGCGTCCTCGTATGCTGGAAAACGAGGCATCTTCCCCCGAGGACAGCGATCAAGAAGACCTTCCGCGCTTGCGCAGACGCCGAGTCCTCAAGTCCGTTTTACGACCCAAGAGTACGGTGGCCACGAAACGAACGGGCAAACGCACGCGTAATGCGGCCGCAGACACGGACGAGGAGTCCGATGCCAATGCAGACGCTATGGACGATTTTGAGACGCCCAGCAAGGTGCGCGGGCACGATCTCGTTCGCGATCCACTGTCAACCCGCGCTAAGCGTAGGACGCGGTCAATACTTTCTGACTCGGAGTCCGCAGCTCCTTCCGTGCAAAAGACAGCGCTCCAGGAGATCCTGCAGAGTCGGAATACATCCGTGTCGGTGGCTGATGCCGAATCGCATCACGAAGAACCAGAAGTAGATGGTGCAAATGGCGAGGACGTACAGTCGGATATCTGGACGTGCCCTGTCCGAGGCTGCGGCAAGATCGTGTACAAGTGCAGTACGAAACGCGGCAAGCAGCTGATCGAGGATCATTCGTTGGCTCACGCGGATGATGCGAAGGCGAAGCTTGATCTGGTCTTTGCGGAACAGCGCCTCAATATCGGTCTTCCAGTCGATAATCTCCTCAACCGTATCCGGGAAATGGCAGGAGGTGACGGCGCCGGGCTGGCAGGTATGGAAGGCGCGATTAATGGTGCTTTCGACGCGCTAGGAACTTGACTGGCAAGCATAGAACGATGAATCAAGATACCCACATGAATTGACGATGACGATGACGATGACCATGGGAAGTATGGCTGGTAGTCCAGTCAGTGTCATCATGGCCAGTCGCCTAAGAAACTATGAAAGGCTAGACATGCATTTACGGTGGAACTGCCGGTTTCTCGTGTGTCCCCGAGTGACACAGAACAACGACCTATTTGAGGATTTCAGCCTCGATGGCGCAGAGTTCCCGTCCATTTCCGGCGTGTCTGAAGACGCAGGGGATGTGAGGCCCAGCAAGCCCGAGGCTGGATTCAATGGGTCCACGAGGATAATGGATAGGTTGCTTCCATAGTATGACGATATGATACCACAATGAGATACCAAGTTTTAGCACCTACACCTACACATAAGGAATAGCAATCTCATCAATGCCATCCAACCATAACCATGGATTAATTCAAAGTATACACAGGTCTCATAACCTAGACCACAAACACAATCATGGCGTCTAGGGGTTTAAAAAAAATGGAACAATTGCTTTTTATGAATAGAACCCAAACGACCTCTTCCGGTATCCGAGCAAAGCTAGTAAAAAAGAGAAAGAAAACCAAAGAAAGAGAGATCAAGCGCGACCCTTAGCAGCAGCTCTCCTGCTCTTACCAGGTCTCTTCGCGCCACCACCACCGCCGCCGCCGCCGCCTCTCTTGGGGCCGCCCTTCATCTTCCGAACGGAGAAATCGCGCATATCACCACTGGAGACGGCATCACCGCTCTTGGAGAAGCGCTTCTTGCCGCCAAAGCCGTACTTCTCGTTCTTCTTCTGGCGCTTAGCGTTGGAGGTGCCGTCGGAGCCGAAGGCGCGCTTCCGGTTATTGGGCTGGGCGTCATCGATGGCGATGTCGAACATCTCGTTGGCGTTGTCGGCCTCGCCGGAGGTATCAGCCTTGCGCTCTGCAGTAGTGAAGCAAGAAAATTAGCCGAGTGCCTTCCCATATGATAAAAGGGTCAAGGGGAAAAAGGGGGTGGGGGACAAACTCTTCTTCAAATCATTGATCTTCTCCAAGGTCTCACGCTTCTCCTTAGCGCGCTGCTGCAACTTAGCGACCTGAACCTGCTTGCCGAACTTCTTGAGGTCGCGCTGCTTGCGTGCCTCAGCGGCAGCCTTCTTGGCGGCGGCCTCATCGAACAGCTTCTTCTTGATCTTATCCATGTGCTCGTCCGTCTTGACCATCTCCGCGAAGTAATCGCCGGGTCGCGTGAAGGGGATACCTTCCTTCTTGAGGAGGCCGCGCGCCGAGGTCGCCGCCGCCTGGCACACCTTGTAGAAGGCCAGCTCGCGGGCCAGGTCGTCGTTGGGGTCCGGCACATCGATGGGCTCCTGCGACACGAGCGAGTTGTGCTCCGAGAAGAGGGTCGAGGGCGTGAGGAACGAGATGCGCTTCAACGACGCGCTGATCGCCGCCGAGTTGTTGATCGTCAGCCGCTGGTGCGTCACTACGTCTTCGCGCTCGTCGTCCTCCAGATCGCTGAGCGGGATGTCGGATTCTTCTTCTTCTTCGTCGTCGTCGTCGTCGTCATCGGAGGCGGCGGAGGCGGCGTCTGCGTCGGCGGAGGCGTCTTGCTCTTCGGCGTCGGATTCTTCGTCTTCCTCGTCTTCCTCCTCAACCTCCTCAATCTTCTTCTTCAATTCCTCCTGCTCCTTCTCCTTCACATCCTCCTCCCCTCCCTTCGCCGCCTTCTTCTTCTTCGCCGCCCTCACAAGCTTCTTCTGCTTCTCGGCATCGTAATCCCGGCCGCGGTGCTCGTCCAGAGCCTGCAGCAATTTGCTTCTCTTCGGCATTGTAGATTCTGTTAATGTATCAATTCGAGAACCGGTACTGAAATGACAGCACCACCAAGAAAAGAGTTAAGTGAGTTGTTGTTGTTAAAAAGAATCCCTTCGATCCCGAACCTCTGCTCAAGCAATCTTTCGGCGGGAAATTTTTTGGACGGGGCTGACTAGACTTTATTGGGTTAGTGTCGTGGGAGAGACTTTGTGAGTGGGGCAGGGGAGGATTGGTGGCCTGGGTGCCTGGGCGGTGAGGATTGAAGCCTTAGATATCGGTTGGCCTGAGGCAGAAGGGTTGGATTTGGTTGGAGTATGGGGCTTGCTTGCTTGTATACCTTGGTAAATGTTCGCTCTGGATTTGTGTTTTCTAAGCTGCTTCGGCAGGTACTATACCTTGCATACTACTTGAAATGGAGAATGGAGTTGTAAATAATATGTCTATCTATTCAGTCTGTATACTTCATTCGATCGGTCATTCAGAAACATTGTCTATTCAGTAATAACTCCGAACTATGCATACTCGCTAAAGGATATTATACCCTTGGGGCGTCTCAATCTGACCTCTTGGGCAATTCGTGACTATAGAACAAACAATCTGCAGGATAAAGCTCCACATACATAGACCGTCCAACCACCATAACCGACCAGCCCATCCCAACTCCCAACTGACACAGCTTAGACCACAACGTCGCACCCTCAATTCGTAAGGACAACCTTGCCGCGACCCGTATACCGCCCACTCGCAAGCTCATACGCCTCCTGCACCCTCTCAAAGGGAAATACACAATTCACCAGAGAAAGCAGCAGTCCCCGCTCCGCCAGCTCAGCCAAATAGCGCAACGCGGTGCCACTACCCTGGACAATGAAGAACAGAGCACGGACGCCGTCCTTCCGTATGCCACGCTCAGTATGCCTCTGCACAAAGTCATAGCTAGCGGAGTCCACGGAGACAAGCACGCCGGGGCCATCAGCCCTCACATACTCCCAGCAGCGCGCCAACACCTCACCACCCACCGCATCAACAACGACATCGAACTCCGCATGCCGAACACCACCCAGCTCCGCGTACTCGACGGCCTCATCCGCGCCCAGACCAAGCAGGAACTCCGCGTTCCGCGCATTCGAGCTGGAGGCCGCCACGACATGCAGCCCTTTGACGGCAGCCGCGAGCTGCACGAGATGAACGCCGACGGCGCCCGCAGCACCGGTGATCAAGAGCCGGCGATGCGGATGCTTGTGCGCGGGGGCTTGAGCCTCCTCCTCCTCCTCCTCCTTCTTCTTCTTCTTCTTCTTCTTCAAGCGGCTAGCAGCCGCAGCCTCCGGAAAAGGCGCCGTGAGACCAGCGTGCACGAACAGCGCCTCGTACGCCGTCAGCGCGCTGAGCGGCAGCGCCGCCGCCTGCTCCCAGCTCAGCGCGGCGGGTTTGCGCGCGACCTCGTCGGGCGCGCGGACGAGCGCGTACTCGGCCCAGGCGCCGGCGCGGTCCGGGTGCGTCATGCCGAAGACCTCGTCGCCGGGTTTTAGGTCGCTGGTCTGCTCGTCGAAGACCGCCGTCACGATGCCCGCGACGTCGTTGCCTGGGATGGCGTACTCATGGCTGTAGGTCTCTGGCCAGGTGAGCATGTCGCGCACGACGGTTGTGGCTTTGACGCGGATGACGAGCTCATCTGGTTTTGAGGGCTTGGGGATCGGGATATTGGTATCGAGGTGGAGGGCGGAGGGTGGTGCTGGGTTGGAGGGGGAGTATGGTGTTGTTGTGGGGGACGGGGACGCTGGATGGAGTCGGATTGCTTGCATTGTGGCGGGTTCTTGCGGATGAAAGCCTCTGGATGATGGTACCGATGCTTAATAAGGTGAGGTTTAGTTGCAATGACTGCAGATGTGGTTTATACATCTCTGTCTCTGGGGTGCAGTCCACGGATGCGGTCCGGTCGAGTATCCCGTTTCCCGAATAGGCTATCCATCGGATACCCGGACACGAGACCCCCTCACTTTGAGTAACCGGAAGCATTGAACTGTGCCCGAGCTGTTGGGATGTTGAGAAACATGAGCGTAATGCAGTCTCCCAAATCCGTGATCTCCGACTCAGACCACACTGGACTGCACAATGATAAAAGAGGCGCACCGTCCGCACCGTCAACGAGTCAATCTATAACTCATACCCAACAACTGCAGTATACCCACCGAACTTCTCATCCCTAACCCGCCATGGAAGAACCAACCTACGACCCCAGGTACGTCTGCCCGTCTATACAACGATCCTGGCATGGACAACACAGCTGACACAGAGCAAGCCGCCCCCTGGCAACCACCACCATCGCCTACCAGTATAAGCTGGTCAACTGCCCCGGCAAGACCATCGTAGGTCTGCTGGTCGAATATCCCCCCGCGGGCGCCACGCCTCCTCATCGGCACGGCGGAGCCTCGGTCTCAGCCTACGTGATCAAGGGCTCCGTGCTGAACAAGATGAACGACGACCCGATGCGGGTGATCGAGCAGGGCGGGTCGTGGTATGAGGCGCCCGGGTGCCATCATCGGATCAGCGCCAACGCCAGCCAAACGGAGCCGGCGGCATTCTTTGTGAACTTTGTTCTGGATACGGAGACGCTGGAGCGGGAGGGGCCGGGGGTGCTGGTGCAGATTGATGAGGAGTATCGGGAGATTGTTGCGCAGAAGATGAAGACTGAGGCTGCCTAGTGTACGGAGAGTACTTTATAGTATAGACAGCTCCACGCTAGTCCCTTTGCGGTATAATGCTTGTCTAGCACTGTGGACTGTCAATGATTTACCTCACCTGCATTAGTCTTTTGAATGGAACATTCAATCTACCCTCACTAGGATACCCCTGAGTATTACTATACTAGACTTGCCTATAATCCACTTCTGTATTCTCTCCATCTCAACCACACGTGTCCAGCCCAACCCAGCGAAGGATCGGGAAAGCGGGCACGTCCGACCCATCGCCGCAGCGGCAGCTTATCGATCCCCGTTTCATCCCAACTTGTCCCAACTGGAAACGACTCCTAGTCCACGACCGACCGATCAACCAACCTCTACAACCACCACAACCACAAGCACAACCCACAGCTTGAAAACCGACACCAACAACAAAACAAACCAAAATGACCGACGCAACCAAATCCCTCAGCCCACCACCACCTCCACCCCCACCAGCACAACCAGCAACAACGGTGCGTCCTATCCCAACAATCCTCCCCTCCCCTTACAACACAAGAGCATAAGCATAAACATACCACACACCCTCCAAGCCAAAGACGCCCCCCTCGAGCACAACCCCAGGTACTAACCCCAGCCAAAAGCTCGAAAACCAAGAACACCCCACAACAACACCTCCCTCGAGCATCCAATCCGAACTCAATGCCGCAGTCGACGACCTACTAGACCAACTCCAGCATAAATTCGACGGCGTGTCCAGGGATATTTTTGCGAAGTGTATGTATCGACCACAAAACCCAAAGCACAAACACAATCTCCCCCCCAAAGCAACGCAAACACTAACGTAGCCTCTACCGGTAGTGGACGACATGGCGCGCCGACTAGACGAGCTGGAAGCGTCGCTGGCGCTGATGGATGGGCCGACGGCTTCCCCTGAGGGCACGGGGACAGGGACAGGCGCAGGCGCGGGGAGCGTGTCTGCTGGGAGTGGAGGGGCCGGGGACCAAGGGGCGCGGAGTCCGAGTCCCGGGATGTGAATGATATCACTACGTGTATTGATTTTGGGGTTTGGATAGATGGATAGATATATCCTTGGGTTTTTGGTCCTTGGGGTTTTGCGGGGTGCGTTGTGTTGCGTTTTGGGCGATTTATTGGGAAGGGGGAGGGGATATCCATGGTGATATTTGAGGGTTGGAAGTGGGCGGGTTGGATCGTTTGGAGTGATGTGTACAGCACGGGATGTGGTTTTTACAGTCTGTCGGTTTCGGTCGTTGAGATACCCCGTTTACAACTTGCATTGCAGCTTGGATTTGAGCATGCCGTTCCTTTTCTTGTTTTAGGTTTGTGTCCCTTTTTATTTTTGCTTCAGGTATATGCTAGAATCACATTCTCATCATTTGTTCTTCTGTCCTGGTATCATACAAGGATCAATAGTCCCAATGGACAAAAACACACAGCGGCGATAAGTTCACATGCCGTACGCAGCAGCAGCAGCAGCAACAACAGCCGCCTCTCAACCCACAAAAATCATAACTCATATCTGATCTACAGCTCATCCTTCTCCTCACGGGCCTCATCGAAGGCAAACTGGCGCAGGATATTGCTGCGGGAGACGAGGTCATCGACCTTCTCGGGGGCAGAGCCACCCTTGGCGATGATCTTCTCCAAGCGGGCCAGCTCCTTGGTGACGTAGTCGGCGTTCTGGGCCAGCTTGTCGGCGACCTTGACGTAGTAGGGGGCGTACTGGTCCTCGAGGCCGGCGGCGGCCTTCTTCAGCTCGGCGGCGAGGGTGGCCGGGGTGGAAGAGGCGATCAGCTTGTTGAGGGCGGCGACGGTGCCGGCCGCGGCATCGAGGCCGCCGCCGACGGCGCGGTGGGTGCCGGCGTGCTCGTTCAGGAAATCGACGAAGGCCTGCTCGGAGCGGGCGCCCGAGTAGACCGAGGCCTCCTTGGAGCCCTTGGGGAAGAACTTGATGGTCGGGTAGCCCGTCACGCCGTTGGCTTTGGCCGTCGCCTTGCTGTTCTCACCCTCGGCGTCGACCTTGGCAATCACGATGTTGGCCTCGCGCGCGAAGTCCTTGGCCAGCGTCTCCCAGGTAGGAGCCAGGCTCTTGCAGTCTATCCATCCATCCATCGCCCGTTAGCGTTTCTGTCACTCTTACTCCCAACCCTCCTCCCCCACAACAAATAACCAATAAGCCAAGGAAAAAGAGACTGGGGAAAACTCACGACCACACCACGGCGCGGTGAACGCCACAAGCACATGCTTATCGCCACCAACGGTCTTGCCAAACGACTCATCCGTCAACATCTGCACGAAACTCGGCTCCTTCTGCTGCGCGCCGCCGCGAGCCTTCACACCCGTCTTCTCCGTGATGAACGCCGTCAGACTCTCCAAGTCCCGGCCGCCCTTGTAATCCTCGGGCGTGTCGCTCTTGCCGTCGAACCACTTCAGCGTGGGGAAACCCTGCACACCGAACTTCCGGCCGAGGTCGCGGTGCTCGTCTGCGTCCACCTTGGCGACGGTGACTTTGTCGGTGGCGTGCGCGAACGCCTGCGAGAGCTCCTCGTAGGTCGGGGCGAGGTTCTTGCAGTGGCCGCACCAGGGGGCAAAGAACTCGACCAGCGCCGGCTTGCCGGACTTGAGCACGATCGAGTCGAAGTTGTTGGGGACCAGGTCGACCACCGCTGCCGTGGCGGTGGCGGCTGCCAGGGTGAGGTAGCTCGCGAGATGGCTGAGGCGGACCATCTTTGTGGTATTTCTTTTTCTTTTTGTGTGGGGTGGTGATGGGAGAGGTATAAGGGGTGTTGAGACGATTGAATGGCGGAGGGGGGAAGGGCAGGTTGAACAACTGCCGACGGTGATCAAATTGGGGGAATCGGTTTCTATGAATAATAATTAATGATGGGGGAGCTTCCGCGGCGGAAAGACTGCGGAGGCCGAAGCGGGTCGGAAGAGGACACTTGGTAACTATCATTCATTGCCCCAATCCACTCCTCATCACTAAGCAACGACAAAGTACTACCACCACCACCAGTCAATCATTCAACATGCATGATTAATCTGATTGTTAATCATCTCGGTATTCCAGCAAGGGTCAACCGGCTTTACGGAAAAGCTCTCAACCTAGTTTCGCCACTAGCCCATGTCCCGGCTCCATCGGACCGACGAATGACCAGAACATCATACCACATCTTCGTCTCAGAGTTGAGCTAGATAGCTATTATTGCAGCAGCTACACGAGATGAACCACTACGCCGGACCACCGGAATAGGAATCTTTCGGTGCCTCCCGTTCACGGGCCACTCGACAATTAGTCGTGATGTCGTTCGTTGCTGGTTCATGGACTGGCTACTATTGATCTGCGTGTCCGTATAGCTAGGGCCACATCCCAGTTCTTCATCACCGTCGCTCGGCGAGCCAGCGGTTTGCCTCTTCCCATTTCTTGCTGTCCTTGAACTCCCGACCTGCGTTCTGCGATGCGCGGTAGACCTATGCGACGTTCAGTATACAGTTGATGAATCTTCTGGGGTTTACCTACCGCATCCCAGAGCTTGAAGGCCAAGTCAAGATTGCCAGTAAAACTGTCGCTATGCTGGAACCATTCCTTGCCCTTGGCCTTGACTTCTTGTCTGGCTTCGGGCGACGTAGGATTGGCTTGCAGCGGCAGGTCGTCAAGGTAGGTGCGCACCGCGATTCCAAGACCGCAGTCGTTGTCATCAATGAATGGGAGCCTGGGAAGATGTCAGAAGTCTACTGCAGGGGGATCTCCGAATCTACTCACTTGGCGCTCAACTCGCCCCAGTCCTTACGGTCCCGGTCTGCGTCGCCACTAAGCAGAAGGCCAGCGAGGACTACCTCGATAAGGTTGCGTAGCGTAGAGCGTACTTCCGATATCAATGAACGGTAGCACAGCAGTTGCCTGCTCAACGGACCCGAGTACCCAATGCTCTTATGCTGTAACTTGGCGATACATGCCACGCGGGACACGAGCATGTTGTAACTCTTGTCCTCATCTAAAGAAGTCAAGTCAGCCACTTTTCAGGCTCTTCCGAAGGGACTTGCTTACCAGATCCTCTCATGGGACCACCCGAGACATGAGAGAACCACTGCTTCGAATTCAGAAGGCCGAAGCGAATCATTTCGATGGCAAGGAAGGTGGATTCCTCGAGCGTGTCGACCGGGTCAAGCGCGGACAACGCCTGCTCGAGACATACTCCCCATGGCGTAAGTTGATGCTTCTCATCAATATAGCCGCGGAGTTGCAGGAAGCGCCAGTATACGTTGGCGAGAATTTCATCTTGCGTTGACAACAGCTGTTCGCGGTTAGTTTCCTGTTGCTCGTGAAATGGCCAGGCAGACACGTACTTGTGTTTCTCGTGCAGAGAGCGTCTTTGAACTAAATTCGGAGTTTTTCAAGGCCAGGACCGCAAACTTGAACCGTCCAGTAGATGTCTACACGTCATTTAGTAGGGTTCCGGTTGTCAACATGCAGGACAGGCACCTACCTGCAGCTTCTTCAAGCCTTCCGGGAGCTGTTCGGTGCGGATCTTCCAAGCCTGGATGGTTTCCTTGACGGAAGGAAGTGTTTTGAGGTTGATTGTGGAGTTGGATTTCTCGTCGTACCAGGTGCGCACATTGATATCCTTGGTCTGATAGAAACGATGGAGGGAATGCGACAACAAGCAGATCGCCTGAGTCCGAACCGGTGTGAGGGTGGTGCCGGCGACTTGGCGATAGATCTCTGTATCCTCAACACCCAGAGGCAGGGAAATGGAGACTTCACCAGACGTCAGGTAGTTGGGCACATCGGAGCCTAGAACGCCCTTGGACAGATAGAAGTAGAGCTCTTCCGGTAAACGTTGGCCAATCAACTCGTGCATATCTGAAGACACATTCTCCGGGTCCATAGGGCCTACTCGTCCGTCTACATCGATGTAGACGTGGTGCTTCACGGTCATCAGAGCCCTCTTATAGCGATCTGTATATTGAAGTTCCTGCATGCGACGGTCCTCCTCGAATTGGGCGCAAAGGGTGAGGGCACTGCGTCCGGCAATGTTGAACATAGGGACGGCATCACGGACGATGGCGCCCTTACCAGGGTTGAGGGGGTTCTCGAAGATAGGGAAGGTTTGTAGGAAGGTAGATCCCAGCACAAGGCAGAAATCGAGAAATTGTTCGTTCGATAATCCGCCCAGCTGCTCCTGGCAGGTCTGTTTCGTGATCCAGAAGAATTGCGCGGGGTCAATGTCGATTCGCGTGATTAACTTGTCAACATCAAAGAGGAAGGCTTCGGAGGATCCGCAGACCGCGTCAATCAGTGGGTTGGGGCCTTTGGTCAGGTAGGCGAGCTATGCGAGGTGACCGGTGGTGAGATTAAACACGTGGAACACATACAGATTGGTCCTTACCTGAGCTGCGGCGCTATAGGGAGCGACGATGTATTCGATGCCGTTCTGGTGCAGAATGCGCTGCAAGAACCGGTAGAGGGAATCCGGGCGGGGGGTGCCTTGGCCAGAAAGACGGGAGTCAGCGCATGTGATATCCAAAACCCAGTCAAGGTATGACTGCATACCGGCGCTGCTGAAGGCGTCCACTACTTGGTCAGCCTGTTGCTGATCGTAGAGGTCCCAGGCTTGCTCAAATGCCCGGACGGCTTCCTGCTGTACGTGGGGCCGTTGGTCCTTTTTGCCGAATTCGAGGCCATTGAACACGAAGACGCAGGCGACGCCCAGATCCTTAAAGACCTGCAGCTCCTTTTCGATGTTGTTTTTCAGTGCGAATGGGAATCCGCCCAGGGCGACCAAGAGGGGCTCGCGGGAAGAGGGGTGGAGGAGGTGCTGGGAGATGTAGTGCGACGCATCGATACCGATGACCGCCCCTTTGAGGGAGGCAAGAGGGAGAGACTGGGTACGGGTAGAAGCCCATTCATCCAACGGACGGACTGTTACAGACCATAGATTATTATTAGCTCATGATGGAGGGGAATGGGAGCTCGGAGTGAGCTCCAGGAGCAGCAGACTCACTCGGCATGGTGAAAGCGGGAGCTCTGTCACGGACTTAGACGCGGGAGCCGATATCAGGCATGGAGAGCTCCGGAGGAGCAGGGAGAGGGATGGGGAGATAAGAATAGGGTACCAGAGGCAGACCTATGCTTAAGAACCTGGACCCGAGGGGAGGAAAGAGAGAGCGGGTGAGGAGGAAGGGGGAAGAAGGTCACAAAGGGAGTCGGTAGCAGAAGAGATGATGCGACAGTCGGATGTTGAGGGCGGAGGTGTGTTTCGGGCGAGGAATCACGAGGGCGGTGTTGACTGCCGCCAACTGGTATCTGTCAACTATGGTAGGACAACAGCATCATTCAATTATGCCAGAAGATTGTTCTTGGAATCAGTTACGAGCCATATATTTTTGATGTTGTGTTCAAACTGGCATCGTGCACTTGTGCTGTTTGTTGTGCAGATTTGCGCCATGCTTTGGGAACCCACGACGGCATATAGTTGTGAACACAGCCGCCACTGTAAGAGACAAATGCACCTCTCAAAGCCAGGTTGTATATAAGCCTCGGCCATAGAGGTAATCCAGATTTACTCCTAGTTCGTAGTTGCAGCCTTTCCTCCAGAAATATTCAGAATGTGGGGGGCCCATGTCTGTCCCAAATCAATGTCACTTGTATAATGCTCTATCGCTCATGGTTCACTTGTTTGTTGCTCTATTTATATTTTATCGCAGGGGATACCAATCCCCCAAGAGAAAGTGGATAAGAGTCAACAAAGGCGCGGTCTTCGACCCACCGTTTAGACCCCAGCAGCACACAGTAACCCGAGCAATGGATCCCAGCGACTCACAGAGCGAGGGCGGGTCTGCCGGATCAGAAGGAGCCTCCGAGGGTCTGACTTACCCTTGTAGATACTAGATAGATAGTGAAGGTGGACGATACATGCCGGTGTTGGCGAGGGTGGAACGCAGTAGCCGAGAGAGCGGCGCCTGGCGGGGGTTTTGATTCGATCGGATGGGGATTTGGTGGGCATTCGACCAGTTGCATTGGAGATTATAGTCAGCAGGATGGGCTTGGTTGAAGGTAAGGAGAATTGAGGAGTGTGCTGCTGCTGGAGTGGGTGAAAGATGAAAGCACCATCAGAAGTTGTAGCACTGAAGGTTGTCAGCAGAAGAGCAAGTGGTGGGTAGCTATTGTATGTGCTATAGTTACTATACAGTATGCATCAACCTCTTATCGCAGCGATCCATACATGCATATCCCAACTGGTTGACTCATGCCTCATGTTTCGGAATGTTCACTCCACAGAATAATATCAATTAGCAATGGAAACACTGTAGCCCTCATGCGACAGCCGATTAGAACCCACTCTGGGAGGTGATTGCTGGAACCGAGCGCATTTCCCCATAGCTATCGAGCCGACCGCGGCATTGATAGATAGATAGCGAGAGCCCCACGACGACTACTTTAATCATTAGACCACCCAGCCCACTGCCCTTGGGTCCTCGCATCTTATCCCTCATCATTCCTCCAGTACTTACTGTCAACATGACCGACGCCACTCCTGTTGGGGCTCCTATCGATCTGCCCGTCCTCGACGTCTCCAACCCGCTGGACCCTGTGGCGGGAAAGGCGATGCTGGATGCAGCCACCAAGTATGGCTTTCTGTATGTCGACAGCAAGGGCACCGACTTTACCCCAGACGACGTGAAGCGAGCATTTGAGCTGGTACGAGTTTGGACCTTATATCCAAACAGCATACTCCGATGCTAACAATCCCCAGTCCCAAACCTTCTTCAAATCCCCCACCGAGGAAAAGGCCGCTTGTCGCATCGAGCCAAATGTCCGCTACATCAATCCGCCCCTCAAGCCAGAAAATAAGCCTCAAACCAACTGACACAACTATAGAACCGGGGCTGGTCCGGCATGCACGTGGAGACCCTGGACCCCGAACACCAGCGGGTGAGAACTATACATCAGGCATCCCGATAGTAGATCCACGCAACTAACAAGCCATATGTAAAACGGCAGACGGGCGACTTCAAAGAGTAAGCCCTTCCACAACTCCCTAAAAGAGCACCCCGAAGATAACAAAAACGTTCAGAGCCTTCAACTTCGGCGAGTTCATCAACCACAAAGCCCAGCAACCCCTACCACCGGCGCTGGCTCCGCACGAAACCGAGATCGCGCATTTCGCGGACCTGTGCCAGAAGACGTGTACGCGTGTGCTCACTCTTCTGGCGCTGGGGCTTGGAGTAAGTTTGCCTTTTGCCCTTTTGGCACCAGGGACTCATGGCCTATCCCACCCGACCCGCATCATCATGATACAGACACCCTTAGACAATGCCCCTCTATACACCCTCCATCAATAAACACCAAATAAAGATCCCCCACCCCACCCCGAAATTCTAATACTCAAATCTACCTCCAGATCCCACCCACCTTCTTCACAGAACGCCACGACCCCCAAACCGGTCCAACAGGGAGCATCCTCCGATACCTCTACTACCCATCCCTGAACTCGCCAGCAACAAGCGCCTACAACCACACGCAGGACGTGCGCGCCGGCGCACACTCCGACTACGGCAGCATCACGCTCCTCTTCCAGCGGCCGGGACAATCGGGGCTGGAGATCCTCACGCCGGAGGGGAGCTGGGCGCCGGTGCCTGTACAGCCTGTCATGCCCTCAGACTCCAAACAAGACGCAAACCTCAACAAGGACGAAACCCCCAACGAAAACGCAGGACAAGAAGAATTCATCTTCCCGCCCATCCTCATCAACATCGGTGACCTCCTCAGCTACTGGACGGATGGGCTTCTGAAGTCGACGGTTCACCGGGTGGTGTTTCCTCTTGCGGAGCAGCGGCAGCAGCAGCAGCAGCAGCAGGGCCAGAATGCACGGGACCGGTATAGTATTGTCTTCTTTTGTCATCCGATGGATCGGACGGAGTTGGTGCCTGTGCCAAGTGAGATTGTTCGGGAGTTTCGCGAGAGGAGGAAGGGAGCTGGAGCTGGGGCTGGGGGTAATAATGACGCTCTGAAGGTTGGGTTCGGGGGCGGGGCTGGCGGTTTGGAGCCGGGGAAGCGGGCGTTGACGGCGCATGAACATTTGATGGCGCGGTTGGAGGCGACGTATCGGTTTGATGAGAAGAAATGATGCCCCAAGTAAGTATGGTTTGGTTACCTGAGTTAGGGCTGGGAGGTATGATGTATCAGCCTACGCGAGCTTATCTTAACAGATCTATTTGTCAAGTAGGAAATCTACTGAACTTCAATGGTTCACTTCATTTATCCCTCTTGTCAAGGACCTCCAAACCCAGAACAGAATCAGAATTAAGAAACGAATTCATATCATAGAATAGACAGCAACCTATGGTCTTACGTCCAATTGCAACAAGACAGAACGTGGATGGTATGCACAGGAATTCCTCCAAGTCCCAAGAGGACCATCCACTCCAAAGGAAATACCATGGGATAACAACACTACCACTTGTTCGGGTAGGACCAACAAACAGAGCATATTCCAAGGCTGCACCGATGGTCACAACTCCAAAAGCCTTATACCAGGACCATCGATGAGAGGAATCAAGAATCCAGGGAGCGTCGACAACCAGACAAACGCTCCGGAGGGCAAAAAACAAGCAAACAGCAGACATGGATCACGATGCTAGATAGAATAAAATAAGGAGCTACTCACAAAGGAGAATCGTCTGGCATCAGGACAGTGATCGACCAGCTGCTGAGATATGAACCTAAGAGAAAACGAGAGGGAAAAAGAAAAACACACACACAATGAACAAGACTTCATGACCGCTAGAGGAATTTCATATGACTGAGATCCAGACCTTGTGCCTGGATTTAACGAAACATGTAAAAAAGGAAGAAACAGAGGTATCTTTGGACTGGAAGAGCAACGCCGCCGAGTTCAGGAAAGGTCGGGAATGCCATGCACGGGGGAAGACGTGAAACCCTGGGAAACGAACCGAAGAAAAGAGAAACGGGACCAGATGACAGATACGACGCTATGCAAGCCGGTATGCATTATATGTTATAGGCAGGTTCCATCCGTGCAGCTCAAGGATTGGAGTGGCACCAATGGCGATGGCTGATCCAAGCCGCCTTCTGACAGTCTTTGCTGCAGTACTTGGTGCGACGGCAGCGGCGACATTTGGCGAATTGGCGCTGGAATTCTTCCCACTTGCCACATTTCCAGTAGGCACACTGCCGGATGCCACCCTGGGCCTCATCCTTGCGGCAGAGGTTCCTCATGACAACGCAAGCCCAGTATTGCATGTCTTTCGTGTGGTGACGGATCGTGAAGTGCTCCACCAGAGGGAAGATGTTGATATCGTCCGACTGCAGATATTCCTCCTCTTCCTCGGCCGGCTCAACAGGCGACACTCCTTCCTCGAGTGCCTTCAATTCACGATCAACCTTGAGCTTTGGAACAAAGTGGGTATTTTGAAAATAGGTACGGAGACTGCAATACTTGGAGACATAGGCCAGGAGCTGAAGAGCCATCATGACGTCCTCATCGCGAGGCAACGTCGTGATGGTAGTCTGGCTAGTAAGCCGATCGCGGATGTACGACGAATACGGAGTCGGAACCACAACAGGAGAGTGGGCGTTTTCGGCAGCTTGAGTGGGTGACAGCGCTGAGGCACCATTCGTCTGTGCGTCGTCAACAGCCGACCGATGGGTAATGTTAAATGTGTCCGCTTCTTGGCCTTCAGACGAATCATTGACAGTCAAATCATGGGCATTCGAAACGTCCTCCAGAACGGATCGCCTGTCGCCAACATCATCTATCTCCATCTGGTTCTCCATGCCAACCACCGGGTCGGTGATCGGGCTACCCGCTTCATCGCCCATCGCAGAACTATTTCCAGAGCCGATTGTGGAGCCAACTGTAGAATCTTCGCCGTTAGCGATATCTGAATCGCCTGATCCCGATTGTTGTTGCAGCAGCGTAGGGCGGGTGCGTAGCCCGTTCGTATGGATGTGGTTTCGCAGCTGTGCGGGGCCACTGGGCGTAGTAGGTGAGTCAGGCTGAGAGATCAGCCCGTTCTGTAGACCTGGAAGCATGCTTGGGAGTCTCTCCGCGTCACGCACCGGACGCAGGCCGAACCCGTCGGCTGTATCCATAGCCGCCGTGGAAAGAGGCTGCATTACAAGGTGACGGTGCTCATGAGCATGGCGGGGATTGTCGACAATCGCCAAGCTCCGTCGCTCTGGCACGTAGCCCCGTCGCTCTGAAAGAGTGGCCGTTGGCGCACGAGGAGAAGATGCCATGTCCATGGCATTGGTATCTGTATTATTGGCTTGGTAGTGAGGAGGAATTTCGAGGTGAGGGGGAGGCGCCTGACGGCGAGAAGGACGGTGTTCAGTGTTCGTCGACTGATCAACGTAGAGTGGGCGTGTAGGAAGATTCGCCGTGGGCCCATGGATGGTCTTGGAGGGATTTCTCGACGAGTGCCGATGAGTCTCGCTTTCGGCCCGGGCGCGTGCCTTCTCGAAAACCTTGATATAATTGTCCAGTACGGTCGCAACCACCGGTACAATGTCCGCCTCGACCACTCTGGTCCGCACAGCTTCCGAGCCCCTCACACCGATGTTGACGACACATTGAAAAGCGAGGCTCCATTTCCAACAGTCCATCAAGTCCCTCGTCCGGCCATCCTTCAAAATGCCTACCAGGCGTTCGACACCGCCATCGATGGTGAGGATATCGCGAATGCGGGCGGATGACGTTGTAAGGTAGGCTAGATGGTTGAGTGAGTTTACAAGCGGTAGGGTAGATGTACAGTCGAGAGCACGCCGGTCGTAGAGTGTGGTTGTGATATTGACAGAGGCCTTGTTGACATTCGGGATGCTGAAATTGACCTCCCGCATGTTGGACGAAGGGGGGTTGGAGACAGATGTGACTAACGGTTGATCAAGACGGAAAATCGGAGAAATTGACTGGTATTCGGGCGATTTGACCGAAGGCTGAATGGTAGGATGCGGTGAATTGATTGATTATAGTGGTGAACCACGAGAACGAGATGAAGAGGCTCGAAGATGCGACGGGGGTTACGACGAAGTCATGGGAAACGCGGTGGACGATGTACAGCAGTGGCCAACGAAGACGCTCGTACGCCGGTCGATGGGAAAGGAGATGGAAGGGAGTCGGAAGATTGTAGAACGATGGCAAAGCGGCGTAAAAGGGGAGTTGGCGTTGAGAAGCCAAGACCGAAGACCGTCCTCAGAGTCTGGCGGCCACGATCTATCACGAACGAAGAACCCCGTCGGCGAGTACCCAGGCGATGTTTGTATGGACCGGGTGAAAGGAGAGACAACCTATGCCCAACAAGTCGAAAGGGTGGTGGTGGTGGTGAGGAGGTGTGGGTGGTATTTGCTGTGGGAGGGTTGAAGCGACACAGGGACGGGAGATGTTGAGAGGGATTTGTTGTTAATAGAGAGACACACACACATAGGGCGACGGGCGGAGAGAGGGGGGGAGGGTTCGAAATGGGAACAAGAATTGGGGGGTGGGTTTTTTCGAGGGTGAGAAGAGGGGAGGGAATTCCAAAAGGAGGAGACAAGAGGGAGCAGTGAGAACGAGAGCGACAGAGACAAGACAGCCAGACAGCCAGACAGACAGACAGAGAACGAGAAGAAGGACTCTCAGTCTGGCAAAGCGAAAGCGGAGAGTAAGTCAGGCGGTTCCGTCTCTTCAGGCTTTTTGGCCCGCCACCCTTTCTTTTCTTTGCCTCTCGACGGGTGCTGCTACCTAATCGGATTATCAAAAAGACGACTCAGATGATGACTCTTATTCTATCGGCTTCTTCTTATTCTTATTATTATTCAACACAATTAACCACATTCGTTGACTTTCCACTGAATCATGATTGACCAACAAAAAAACAAGAGTCATGGATCATCCCACAACTCCGGTATCTCTTGGGGCAAGGAACACACTCAATAATAATGTCTGTCTGTCTGTCTCTCTGTCTCTTTCATTTGCCACTGGCAGGCTCCGACAATAACAACACAGACCCTCTCAGAAAGAACCCCCCTCATCTCCCCTCACCATCCCTCAATAATTAGAGCATATTATACTGTACATAGTAGCAAAACATCACGATGATTTTCCCTCCCGTTTCTACCTCCTGAATAATCTCTTTATGATGGCCCGGTTGCCCTGCCCTGCCCTGCCCTTCCCTGCCGTCCCTTTCACCCTGATCACGCATCGGGAGTGGAATGCTGCAACGGCCCTCATTTCCCTGAACAAGCGGAGTCCGCCGTAGATCCAGGAGCAAAGATCACCGGGCGAACCCACCATCGGACTTGACTACTACTTCAGACAAGAGGTTCTGGCAAGGCGCAATAGTCAATAGATAGTGGTTTGATCATTGATTCCAAGGTATTTTGTGTTTGTAGCAGTAACACGGTACTCAGGGCCACTTTTGAAAGTCCTCCCTCCTTTCCCCTAATGCCAAGTCACTCAAGGGCATTTCAATGCCCACTGCATAAGAATAGAAAAGGGGGACAGGACAGGGGACAGACAATAAAGGCTTGAGGCTCTCGATAACTATGGGGACCCGGAGATCACTGGTCTACTTACTGTATCTATGGGTATCTATGGATCTCCGATCATAGGTATGTGACCCTCCGGTTTCCAAGTTCAATATCATGATCCGTTGCTTTTTCGACTACATCCATATAACATCTCTCGTTTCCTCTCCCTAGAACCGTCCAATTCTATATTTCGCGTACAATGCGGCCAGCTCTTCCTACTCGACACTGTCCCCAACTCCCATACAGTTCGAAATGAAAGACCATGAACAGTGGTAAACACTCGCGTGCTGTGCATAGTAATCTCCCACATGCACGATATTATTAGATCTGCATCTTGAGCCGACCTCCTCTCCTCCCTCAACCCAATTTCTCACCTACATAATCCAACGCCGACGAACTATTCGAAGACAAACACGACAGAAAGACCGTGTTCCTCCGAGATTCTGTCTCTCCTTCTAGCAGACTTAGTATCTCAATACCCGCCCGTCAAACAATCACTACCATGAAGATCATCGGTCCAGCATCTAGAATTACAACCCGCAACCATCCATCCGACCCAACAACCTACCCTATCATAACCCAATCATGAGATTGTACAGTACAAGGGTGACCCCAGGCTAGTAGGAGGAGCAAACTCCAAGTTAACTCTTACCCCTCACTCAGCAGCCACCTACTTAGCCAGTCAGTCTAGTCAAGTCAGCCCGCACGGACTTCCCACTGATATGTATACCTGGTCAAAAGTAATCACGGAGTTCTATGATTAGAAACATTCATCCCTCCTCTTCCCTGCCATCCCGTTGGGCGCGAACCGCTGCCGATAGTCCGTCCGATCACCAGCCTTTAACGGAAACAAACACCCTGGTCTGGTTTTAACCGCCATGGAGAGCGGCCCCCAAGCCCCCGTCGAGGACGAATCATGGGATGGAGAGTCGTTTAGATAGAGGCGGGAGGATTGTCAGATGCACTCTCATGCATTACGCGCTCCGTTAAGTTTAATTGATCCCATGTCCGGTCTATCGTGCTTCACCCCGGACTTTATGTGGCTACGGTAGGGCTTTCGTTTCATGTTCATCGGTGGACTACCGTAGGGGCCTGGGTTCGTCACCTCGAGACGGCCGCATCGGCTATATATAGCACAGATTAAGCGCGGAGGCGTTTCTGGAAGGATGTCTTGACTATAGAATGTTTCAGGCGAGGGTCTTGAACATACCTTGACATCCTCAATGAGTAGATTGGCTGGTGGTGTGACTTGGGCGAAGAATAGACCTAAAGTCGCGAGACCTGGAATCGTCGAGAACGTGAGGCGCAGACGGGGAGATTGCACTGACACTGACGTATACAGCCCGCCCGGGAGGAGCGACACATAGGAATCTAGGTACCTGACACACACGAAACCTGGAACCGGGCATGAGCGATGAAGGAAAGCTATGACACCAGATCACGGCTGCTGCTAATCTTTGGTGCCATCTGTTCTGCACATAACCCGTAGGCTACAGCTCGGACACTACCAAATGTCGATCTGACAAGCACAGAGCTGCAAATGCGCCTATTGTAGCCAATATTGAGTTGCCAATCTCGGCAGGGCTTGAATCCTTCCACCACCGATAATGCCAGGTCTAGGCAATGACAATGGGGAATGGGGAATGGTGGCTCGACAGCCGAAGGTCTGATAAAATGATGCACACTACATGACATCGTCTCCAGCCAAGCGTGCCTGACACTGAAGGCTTCTGAGGCTGACGTGCATGGATCAGGTCCAATTGATCCCCGGCTATCCGAGCAGACAAAAGCTCTACCCAGCCAATGGGAAGAGGTACATTTGTTGGCTCACTGCAAATGCGTCGTGATGGAAAAGGAAACAGGTCCAGGCTGGAGGCTGAAGGCTGATGACTCGGTGGCTACTGTGGTTGCCGCGTTCTACTCCTGTCCAAGCAGGTATGTATATCCGATAACTCCGCGCCACACCTGTCGACCTATTCCGAAGGGGCTGTCAAATACGGGGATACATCCGGTGAGATCAGCAGGACACAGTAAATAATCGCCATCATGGAAAGCCGACGACCATGAATCGATAAGCAGAATCCAACTGCCTCGCGAGTCACCTAACGTAGGGGCGACCCTATTATTAAGCGTGATTAATGAAGACTTTTCGCAGAGAGACAGAGAGGGGCACACCGAACGGCTAGTCAGGCACGGTTTCAAGCGATCATCCCAACAGTGGAGCCGCCTTCTCCAGATAGACGATAGAACACAACGAAAAACAGCTCCAGTTTGTCAGTTACGCTCTTACCTGGCCCGCATCTCGAATTCGATGGCCGAGAAAGGTGGTGGCTAATTTCCCTTCGGCCTGGCGACCCGCCGCAACGCACATTGACCACCTATGTCGCGGAGCTCGCGAGTCTGGCTGCATCGTGTCTGCCTTCTACGAATATGAGTGCTACTGTTCATACATAAATAGATGAGCAGGCAACACGATAGCCCAGTAACGGCGATATGTGTATGGAGTGAATCAAGCCCGGAAGAATCTTACCGGCAAAAGAGAAGGAAGCCAAGCGGACTTAGCATCACTCTGCAAAGAGGACTCAGATTCTGGCAATTTGACGTGTGTGGATACTACCATCACGGAGGCTTTAGATTAAACAACCAGTAGCCTTGCTCGACGCGACGACAAGAGTTGGCCCGTAATTTAGCCACGGTCCATAGTAGCTGCTCAGCAAGGTTCGGAACTTCCATCGAATGGCAATGCTCCCTAGTAAGATATATTTGTAGAAAGGCAAGGATCTAAGCAAAAGGACAGATAGAGAGATATCTTTCCTTCTAGGAAGAATAAGTGGGAGACATGACAACTCTGAAGACTGTGTCGGTCTATCCGCAAGCGTTCGGATTCACGGGACAGGCGGGATGGAGCACTTCCTGCACGGAAGGCACCAACAATTGACTATGGGCCATCCCATCCCCTCCCCACCCAGTCCTCGGGGTCAGGGACCCAGCCTCGACGGAAAATGATGGATGAAGATCTTCAAATGACGGAAATGATTAATGTTAAGTCTGGGGAACCCGTGCATTTGACAATCAATTCGGATCATCCCTTCCAGTTTCTGACCCGGGTGTCTTCCACGCACTCAATTAATTTTCAGGTCCCAAAGAACAATCAACGGTCATCATCGGAGGTTCGGGATAGTCAGAGACTGGAAAAAGTTTGGAACAGCCTGGAGATAATATAGAGATGAAAAAGTCTAATTGCAGGAGCCTAACCTAGTCTGTCTTAGAGACAGGTTCCTAATGCCCATTTCACTCTGTCTAATTAGATACTCGCTCGGTATGATCGATACCTACCTGTAATGTCCGAAGCCCCTGGATGTGAGATTGGGTCAAGAATCTCGGCATCAGGTGATACTCCCAAACGTGGTCATGCTCGATTGGAGATGCTTATATCCAAGAGACAACTCTGAGATATACTTTGTCAAAGCACGAAGGGGATCGGCAGTCCCGAGGCTCATCAAATTTTGGGAGGGGAGGGGAGGGGAGGGGTGCTCTGTGCAATTCCGGGAGACTCCTCGGGGCAGGAACCCTGACTCGTGCGAGGCATGGATCTGCCTCGACTCGTACGGTTAATGATATCGGCAATGAGGGCGAATACTTGCGCACGTCGACCTCCCATCAGGAATTTCAAGGCAGACAGGTACTCGGTGCGTGTACCGGGACAGACGGCGCAGAATACGATAGAGGTTTTTAGTCTAGGGTATGGCGAGAGCCCAGGGCTGTCTTACCATCATCTTCTGCGAAAGTTCCATTCTATTGACGAACTACTGGGAAAGGATTAAACATGATGCGTTGACTGCTCAGATCCACCATTCGGAGAATCAATCCCTGTCAACAATGCTTTCTTCTCGAAGGGGACTTTTTACTCCCTCTCACACTTTGTCTCTTTCACCGTCTTCCATTTCTTCTAGCTTCTTGTCTTTCCATCACTGGCCTCCGCGTCTGCTTGCTTTCGCGTCCTTCGGTTCCTCCACTTTGGCGAGCAATCGAAGCTAGTGACCAACCAAAGAAGACTCAGCAGGCTCTACTCCACCGGTCTGACCAGGGTGTATCTCCTTAGTGTTCAATGAACCTCTATGGAACCTGGTACCTTGCCCTTAGCGGAGGAGTTACCGTCCTGGGTACTTTAGAACGGAGGACTAGACTGGGTCGAGGGAGTACTCTCCCCTGAAAGCCTGGAATTAGTTAGTTATCATTAGTTACCTCGGTGGTAAGCGATGGTATCATACACATCTTCCCCCGTCCAGCTGATGACCTAATTGACTCGTAAACAACGTCTTAGGAGGTTTCTTGTCCAATGAGCCTGGTTCCTGTCGTCCAGAGTGTAAGACAAGGTGTCGAGTTATGTATGGTTATGTATGGTCAGAACCAGTATTTAGTTACGGTACACATACCATAGGTACTGTAGTCCCGGTCGGAAAGTTGGAACGATCCCACCACCAGAGGCTCTACAGTACGTAGTGAGTTTGCCTAGTAAAAGGACCATCCATTGTCGCCGAGCTTCCCCTAACCGGCTGGCTCTTTATTATGCATCTTGAGAAAGACGGACACAGTCCCCATTGTTCTCTCACTTATCTCCCCCGGTTGAAGGATCATCTTTTACCCAATATGTATAGACTCTACACATGTATACATTCATCCATCCATCCTTCCATATATGCATACATGTAGTCGATGTCGCATTGATAGACAACGGAAGACAGTACCTCAGTAGTAGTAATTATCTGACCAGGGCCACCCCAACCCCAATAGTTCCCTTGCTATACATTGTTATTATTGGTGCTCTTTCTTACCACGGGCTGCTATTGATGACAGTCAAGACAGGACAGACTTGCTACGGTCTCCGACTAAGTTCAACTTACTTGACTACTGAGTACTACTGTCCGTCATCCGCTGTGCTTGGGGTGATTTTCTGCATCCTTCGCCGTCTTTGCCTTTCCCTCTCTCTCTCTTTCTCTCTCACTCACTCTCTCTCACTCTCTCTGATTCCCCTTTTCTCTCATCATTACCAACGCGGAATCTTCTGATCATCCACCCCCCTCCCCTCCAAGTCTACCTTTCTTCTTTCCTTGGTCCTTGATCTCCCTCCGGACTATTTTCTCTTCAGCCAATTTTCCCAATTCTGCTGACTTAAACGCCCGAACCACCTCACCATTGCCCCGGGTCGAAACTTTCTTTCGCTCGGTCGCTTCCGCCGTGTGCTCGCTCCACACCCAATCAACCCCCCTCCTCGTTCTCTCCCTCTCTTCCACTCCTCCTGCTCCTGCTCCTCCTCCTTCTGCCCTTTGCCAACCTTACTTGCTGCCACGACTACCTCGCCATTCTATCACCTAAACTACCTCTCACACTCTCCCCTACCGCCCTTTGTCGTCAGCGCCTCTTGCCCCCTCCCTTCCCCTCCCTCCCCCCTCCCTCCTATCTCCACCGTCTTACAGTCCCCTGGATTCTCGACGCCGCCTTGGTCGACTCAATTCCAACTTCTCACGCCCGACTCGTTATTCAATTGACTCTTACCCTCTCCAGGGGCTTATTTGCTCAAGATGGCAGCCGATATGAGCGGCGAACAGATGCAGGCCAAGATCACTGCCGCCCGGCGCGAAGCTGAAGGTCTCAAGGACAAGATCAAGCGCAGAAAGGATGAGCTGGCGGATACCACCCGTACGCATTCCTCTCCCTCACAGACGCCTCTGTCCCTGATCGGGTGAACCGACTTGACCCTTGCGATGGGCTCAGCTAGCATCACGCCATTCCTCCCAATATGCTAACCTCGGTGGAACAGTACGTCAAGTAGCGCAAAATCAGACTGAGACGCTACCTCGTATCGGAATGAAGCCCCGTCGCACACTCAAGGGCCATCTCGCCAAGATCTACGCTATGCACTGGTCGACCGATCGCCGCCATCTCGTTTCCGCCTCCCAGGACGGAAAGCTCATCATCTGGGATGCCTACACCACAAACAAGGTCCATGCGATTCCCCTGCGGTCATCATGGGTGATGACTTGCGCCTACGCCCCTAGCGGAAACTACGTTGCTTGCGGTGGTTTGGATAATATCTGCTCCATCTACAACCTTTCATCCCGTGAAGGCCCGACCCGAGTCGCGCGCGAGCTCTCGGGACACTCCGGCTATCTCTCTTGCTGTCGCTTCATCAACGATCGCCGGATCATCACCTCCTCGGGTGATATGACTTGTATGCTATGGGATATCGAGTCGGGTTCTAAAGTGACCGAGTTCGCCGACCACTTGGGCGATGTCATGTCGATCAGCATCAACCCCACCAACCAGAACATCTTCGTCTCCGGTGCGTGCGACGCCTTCGCCAAGCTCTGGGATATCCGGACCGGAAAGGCCGTTCAGACCTTTGCTGGACACGAGTCCGATATCAACGCCATCCAATTCTTCCCCGATGGAAACGCCTTCGGAACCGGTTCCGACGACACCTCT
Source organism: Aspergillus homomorphus CBS 101889 (assembly GCF_003184865.1). NCBI lineage: Eukaryota > Fungi > Ascomycota > Eurotiomycetes > Eurotiales > Aspergillaceae > Aspergillus > Aspergillus homomorphus. Next base: position 37,953 of record NW_020291896.1, read on the forward strand.
TGCCGTCTCTTCGATATCCGCGCGGATCGGGAGCTCAACACTTACCAGGTATTTTCTTCCTGCATTCCCGCAGCGGCCGAAACGGACACTAATGGAATGTTCAGAGCGATCAAATATTGTGCGGTATCACATCTGTTGCGTTCTCCGTTTCTGGAAGATTGCTCTTCGCAGGTTACGATGACTTCGAGTGCAAGGTACGTCTTTTGCCGGGAATAATTATGCGTACGGACGGCGACTAAGCACTTACTAGGTTTGGGATGTTCTTCGCGGCGACAAGGTGGGATCTCTAAGCGGTCACGAAAACCGTGTAAGCTGTTTGGGAGTCAGCAACGACGGCATCAGCTTGTGCACTGGATCTTGGGATTCCTTGGTAAGTTGCTTTGGCTTTACCCCGATGGTAAGATTTTGGTCACTAAGACACTTCGTCCTGCAGCTCAAGGTGTGGGCCTGGTAAACCGAGAAAACGAACCAAAAAAAAAAAAAAAAAACCAGCAAAGATACCCTGTCTCGAGTCCTCATTCGAAGTTTCCTTAATCATTTCCTGCGCCACTAGGATCCATGTCCGCCACTGTACGATAATACTTTATTCACTGAGGAGCAGTTTTTGTTGCCGCGCCTGCCTAATGTACTAGTCGGAATGCAGGCACAGTTACAGCAAACGAAAACCAGAGGGTAGTCTTGGTGGCAGACATCCCGAAAATGGATGGCGTCACCTGTTGAGTACTGCCAGTGTGTGAAAAGAAAGGCGAGGAGCAGACAAGACACACACATCACGACAAAAAACAACCATACTCAGATTCGGGCGCGGTGAACTGTAATAATGCTGTTGATAATTGGGATTCTGGGGGCTGTTGCGCAGATATCGGTGCGTTGATGGGTTACCAATGGCCCATCCTCAAGATTTGATTTGCAGGCATTCTGTTTCTCTTTCTTTACTCTTTCGTCTTATTCCCCCTTTCTCCAACCACCCTTGTGACGTTTCATCTGATTTTCTTTTTCCAATTTTCTCGATGTCCCAAATTCTCCTGGTGCTTTAACCCCAGCATCCTGCTTTTTCTCCTGTGCGTCTAGGCCTCCTTTTGTTTGACGCATTGATCTCCTTGTGTACTTTGCCTTGGTTGATGGATGGAAAAGGAGGGGATCTTTTTTTTTTTTCTCCCGGATAGGCCATGACGGTTTTGATTGATTGCGAATTATCCGTGTGTTTTTTCTCTTATACTAATCAACTTACATATCTTCCGAAAGTTTGAATGTTTTCCAGCGGGTCCTTTGGTTGCGTTGCGAGAGGATGAAATGGAAACAATTTCAACCGCCAATCCTGTGCTTGTTTGAGATGTCTGCCTAGATCGAAATGTGTTTCGATTTTGTTTTTCTTTATGGCACGGTTTGATGCCCGCTCCCGTCCCAGTTTGTTTCGAGGTAGGGCCTGACCGAGTTTGGTAGACACCCACACTACTGTAGTACAAATGAGAACCGATGGCCATCTTTACTGGGGATGTTGAGTATCAGATTGCCTGGATGTTCGAGAGTGACGGAATGATGAGACCGAAACGAGGTAAGCAGGGACCAGCATGATGACAATGATGGTGTCAACGGACGTAGTGCCTGTGCCCTGTGCCCTGTGCCCTTCGTCGTTAACAGGATACACGTACAAAATGAACCGCCATCAAGTTTATCTCTTCGTCTACCTTGCTCCACAGCATCCGTCCCTGTGATATCATGCCAGTTCGCCCAGAGAAGACGTTTCCCGAGTCAGTGGACCAAGAATAAGGATCTAAGTAGTCCGCCGGGCAAACAATAGCAGTTAGACAATCAAGTGGCTGTAGCAAGTAACTAAGTTTCGTGTTCGAGACTCGGAGCCCCAATGTACTGTAGTTAGTACTTGAAAATGCTCGGAAACTTCGGCTCTTCCCCGCTGGTCTAGCCAACTTGTGATTTCTCCAACTAACGACAGACATTCTACGGAGTACCTTATCTAGATAGACTAAGGAAAAAAGAAACGCAGTCATTGGACCTCGCAAACTGAGCCTCAGGGTTGAGAAGGGGGGAGCGGAGCCACCGCCAGCCATGGATCGGGTGAGTAGAATCTGGAACGATTTACGGAGTACGGGGGATGGGAACCGAACTTTACTTTTGAGTATGATGAACTGTTTTCTTGGGAGGGGGTTGGTCCTTGCCCTTCCTTGCCCCAGGTGGTTGTTAACTTGTTTACTACATTGGGGCATTGTGTTGTGTTGTGTTTAGGTTGTTAGGGTGCAGTGTTCCTGTCCTTATTTTTTGAGGGAGGGGCTGTGCTGTGCTGCAGTGGAAGTAAAGCCCATGCAACTGCAACTGCGGCTTGCTGTACTGTCCTTCAACTCTAACTTGACCTGTCAGATTCTTAAGCCGGGTAGTGATTTGTTTGCCTATCTGGGAATGTGCCGATGTCTTTACTGCTCGTCAAGAGCTGGGGATACGAGTGCTGCTACATGCGCACATCATCTGAGTTCAATGTTCATCCATCGTCTGCAACTCCCATTCGTGTTGGGATCGACGGGCCGGTCAATGTGAAACGGCCGATGATGTAGTTTGGTGGAGCAGTGTCATACGTGAGAGAGAGGGCGCCTCAGGGCTGAATGCATTGGGATTGACCAAGGGAAGAACATACGATCGTTGGAGAGAACGATCCCCGTAACACGTGGTTGGTGGTTCTACCTCAGGAGTCGGTCGGTCTCTCTTCCAAACAGACCCTGAAGCTTGGTCTGTTTTGTTTCGAGTTGAGGGTTTGGAAGAGGGGAACTTGGTGAGGTTGAAGTACGACAGACAGCATCGCAAGTAAATAAAGAAAAGACGAGGGGGCCGGGAAGGGAAGACGATCCTTACCGCGTGCATGGAAGCCATGGAAGGCCGCATGGAAAGTTCTTCGAATTCTGAAACCGGACTTGCCCCTAACCGTGTTTCATCCTGGCTGCTTTTTTTTCTTCTTCTTCTCCTTCCTTCTTCTCTTCCTTCCCGCCACTTCCCACTCAACCAAACCCACCCCCCCCCTCCTTTCTTTGCCAGGAGAGAAAACCATAATATCGTCATCTTCTTCCTCCCCCCAAAGTCAAACCTCCTGAAACGCACACCAATACCCTATGGGACGTGATCTTTGACCATCTGCGTGTTGGTTACGAATTAGCTTAACTCGTCTCTCGGCCCTCTTCCGCTTTCCATTCGCTCAGACCACACCTATTCCCCCTTCTGCGACACGAACCAAAGTCAGAAAGGATACAATTTAAAAATAAAATAAAATAAAAAAACAAAGAAAAAGAAAGCGGGAATCCGATCTAGCCAGCCAACCCGTCCCGGACGACGACGCAGATCAAGGCACAGCCCAAATCTTCCCCCCTCCCCCATTCATTCTAAGAATATCATCGTCTCCCTCTTGCTACGACCGTTGCTTTAAAACCCCCCAGAATACCCCTCCCGACCTACTTGGTCCCTTCCCTTTCAAGATGTCATCTGCCGCCCAAGACGAATTTTACCAACTCCTTCAGAACAATCGAGACCGGTTCTCGACTCACCCTGAAGACCGTGATCACCCCTCCGATCGAGACTCCGACTCCTCCGACGACCACGATCACGACCACGACCGCCCTCATTTCTCCGACGCAGACGACGACGACGACGACGAAGATCACCGACCTTCTGCCATGCACTCCCGCTCCACCAGTTCTTACAAGATCCCCAACACCACATATGACGCCAACACCGGGCCCAAGGGTGTCATCGCCGACGCCCAGGCGTTCGAGCGCGCTCGCAAGTCCTCCTTCCGTCGGACCCTGCTGAGCGTCGCCGGCATTGACCGTCCCCATTACTCGATGAAGTCCGTCACGGACGATGCCACCCTCCTCAACAATTCCTCCCCTCCCGATGGGTCGTCGGCCAGCGACGACGAGGAGCGGTTTATGCGCCAGTGGCGGACGTCTCGCATGCAGGAAATGCAGGCCCGCACGCTGCGCAAGCCCAGCCCCCGACGCCGGCTATTTGGATCGGTCGACAACGTGGATGCCGTGGGGTATCTGGATGCCATTGAAAAGGTCACTTCTGGTACGGTGGTGGTTGTGTGTGTATATGACCCGGAGGTATGTTGCGCAGACTGCTCTGTATGGAGGAAGAATGCCCCCACTAACATAACACTTGAAGTCTACGACCAGTGCCCTCGTTGAAGACTGCTTGAACACCATTGCTCGACGACAGCCCGCCGTGCACTTCGTCAAGCTGCACCATGAAATCGCAGAGATGGATCACATCGAAGCCCCGGCGCTGCTGGCTTACCGAGACGGGGACGTCTTCACCACCATCGTCGAGATCATGCGCCAGATCCCCAAGGGACGGAGTCTCAGTGCCGACAGTCTCGAAGACCTGCTCAAGATGTATGTGCCAGCCTGCCTTCTATAAGAGTACAATACTAATCATGATTGTGGTATAGGCACCGCATCCTCTAATCAAAACGCCCCTTCATTCCATCATCATCATTGATCCACGCTCATGCCACGTTCTACATGCCCGTTTCTCCATTCGTGATCCGCTTCTTATTCCGATCACCATTCATCCAATGTAATGCACAAGCGGGCGTATGTTTTCTTTTCTTTGCACACAAGTTCGGGTTGCATATAGAGTTCTTTTTTGCGTCACGGTGTTCCAGGTTTGTCATGTCTGTCGATCGATCCTGAGCTTGAGATATCCTCCATGGTTTTCTTGTCACGATATGTTGAGTTCTAGGTTTCTGTCTTTTCTTGCAGGTTGTCGCTGATATGTAGTCGGCTTAACGGGGATCTCGTCCTCAGTGTACTATATCAAATCTAATCTTCGCTGACTGTCTCCCTCCCTTCCCCCACAATACATATACTAGAGTAAATAGTCCCGGGGGAGAACCCCCGGACCCCCCTTTTCTTTCAGCTCCCCAGCCTATCTCAATCCAAAATTATAGATAAGAGCGTATCCGGGGGAGAACCCCCGGACCCCCCTTCCTTTCAGCTTCCTGGCCACCTCAATCCAAAACCAGAGATAGATATAAGAGTATCCGGGGGAGAACCCGGATCCCCTTTCTTTTCAGCCCCCTGGTATACAAACAACCCCCTCACAGCAGAAACACATAAGATAAATAGATAATCATCAGCCAAATCGCGCAGCCCCAACCCACAAAGAGAAAAGAAAAAAAAAAAAAAGAGTGTCCTCGCCTCGACAGGGAATATTCCTACCCGTGCACCGCGTCAGCACACAAGCACTTTACCCCTCAGCGATTCGAACGCAGGACCAAGCGGTGTCCCCGACCGGGCCCGTACCCACTAGGCTACTTGGTCCTGCTCTGCCGAATTAACAGCGTTAACGTATTATAGACTGATGGAGACTAGCTGTTTTGGGAGCTTGCACCGAGAATTCGCCGGGGAGTTAACTTTGGTTTTGATTGGTTTGGTTGATCGATTGATCGAGATCTCATCTCGCTGGACTAGGTTTCAAACGATTATGCTTATTCGATAGGGCAATTGGCTACATATCCTTTCGACCCTTTTCTGCATCACTGATCATACTTAGATTTTAGTTTTTCGGGAATGGGGAACCTGGGTATTCTTCCCCTTCCTATCCTTCGATCCCACGATATTACCGAGGGCTAGGTAGCGGGTTTAAATCACTGTGTACTAGTATGTGTGTATGTATGTATGTAGGTTCCTGGCGTACCTTGATTCAGGGGATAGGGACAGTGTACCGCAGGGGATTCTATCTCTCACTATGGATAGACTTGATTCTTATGATTCTCGAGGGGACAGTGGGAAGGAGGTGTGGTATACCCGTCTATATCTTTCTAACAGCGGTAGGATGTTTGGAAGAAGGTGGGATCATAAGTCGGCTGTATAGGATGCAATAAGCATTGCAAGGATGTAGGGTGACATAATTACAGGCCAGTTGAACCAGGAGGAAAAGTCACAGACCGGTGTTCCTCTGCAAACGTGTATTTTTACCATCAGAAGTAAACTTCAATGCGACGACTAATCCACAAGAAAGCAAGAGAATAAATGCACACACATGTATGTGCGTGTGTCCGTGTGCGCATTCGCCCAAAGACAGGCAAAGAAGAAAAGAAAATGGTATGATTAAGTTTTGTTTTATAGAAGGGAGAAGAAGTAGGAAGTAGGATAACCTGAACTGGAAAAAGAAAAACCGAAACACAATCACAAAGCGCCTTTTTCCTGCGTGAAATCCCAAAGCATCTTGATTAGGTTGTCGGGTAGGGTATAGAGGTCGACGTGGAATTCGCCCTCTAAATCGTTCAAGACATAATGATTAGTTATCGATTCGGCGAGGCCCCAATCAGAAGGAGAACTCACGCTCAACATCATTCTTAGTATATGAGTCCGGGGCCTTGTTGTCATGGACCATCTGCACCACTTGGAGAAGATCGTCTTCGCCAAGACGCTGCAGTCCATCTGCCAGCTTGTCCATGTCGACCTAAACCGCCATCAGCGCGAAAGCCCGATCATGGAGATAACCAAGAAAAAAAAAAAAAAACTTACATTCTTCTCCGTCTTCTTCTTCTTCTTCGACCCCTCCTCCCCACCCGCGGCGCGTTTTGACTTGACGCCGTTCTCGTCGCCAGGAACGGGGCCGGATTCACGCAGTGCCGCTAGAAGGGCCGGCTTGGGATTCTTGAAGGTCTGTTGGGGGGCGCCACCGGGTCAGTCATCCAGAGCTCCCTCGCGAAACCAGGGTGTCTCACAATAACATGCTTGGATTCATAGCGCGGCTGCGCGAAGTTGAGGTCGTGAGTGACGGAATGCTCCTTGTCGGCGGCAGTGAGACCGATCTGCATATCGAATTCACCCCATCCTTCCTCGGAGATTCTGAACGGGGGATTCTTGAAAGCTATAGTTCATCCAAAACAAACCATGTGTCAGCCATATTGCTCAAGCTCTACGAACTAGCCATGCAAAACCAGGGGGGTTCCTTCTGCCCCCAAGCTCCCATGTTCCATCTGTCCTGGAGGGGCTAAAAATAGAGGACCGACCCCCAATAACCCAACACACCCATTGAACGTAGAGCGGGAGGGCCAAGAGTCGCGATACATAAAAAGCCAGCGAACACAGAACAAGAGAAGAAAAAGTAAGACGTACTCTGGACAGCCCGCGGGCCGAAACTCGGGTGCAGCGTGTACGTCACCTTGTCGAAGACGTTGGCGGGAACCTGTTCGCCATGCTCGTTGACGAGGTAAATCTCAATGGACCATGATCGCAGGGGGAACCCTTCGACGCCGGAGTCTTTGTTTCTGTTGGGGCGCGCGGGCGCGAAAATCAAGTGTTAGCCCTCTCAAAGCTCTTTCGCGGGCGGCTCAGCACACCGTCTCTGCGCTACAAAGCAAGAGAAAAAGCGCGAGCGTTTTATTGCTCCAGTGAATGGTTGCGCATATGGAGCTTGCTATAGAATGTCAAGGGTGGCTTGCGATGTGACGGGGAGCTGAGGTGGAAGGGTTGGGTGAATGGTCGTGATGACTCCGAAGCTAAGCTAATGGGCCAAAGGTAGAGAGGTCGTGGCGGGGTGTATAGACGTACAGGATGTGCTGCTCCGTCACCAGACGGACGTTTCTCTTAACCTGTTGGAGAGGAAGCGCGTCAGTGTGGTGCAATTAATGCTTGGACCGCGTGAGCGGCCGTGAGGGACGAGTCCGAGCGATGCAAGACAGAGCGCTGGCTGAGGGGCGGCAGACTCACGTCGGGCATTGTTGCGATGGGCTTCCGTGAAATGCCCGGGGGAATAGCAAAGTAAAGATGATATTACAGAGCTTAGCTGGAATCCCTTCTTCTTGAGGGGGTTGTGGTGGTCGAATCTGTTGTTTTGGGTGGACGAAGTAGACGGCGAACAATCGGGCTCAGTAGGCGCGCGACGACGAATCAAGGTGGAGTTGAGGTCGGGTGTTTTGCCGGGATTGTATCTGGAATCTGTACTCCTGCGATCACTGTCGGTTCAACTGAGGCTGGATTATTCCAATATCCACGGGGGTTGAGGGTTCAACAAGACCAAGTGTTACAGAGAGGGAGTTGAGAGGGAAGCTTTCGGCGCGGGTTGGAGGCCGGGTGGGGGAATTGCATGGAATGATTGCTTGATTATTCTCGACGCGTTGACAGTTGACAGTTAGAGTGACTTGTCCGCAATTCTCCAGCATTAACTTGAACAACTACAAACCACACCCACATTCACTTCCCCTCAAACTCAGGTCTCTTTCTTCGTAGTTGTGAATTACCGGTGTGTCTCACCTTTATTTTCCAAGCTCGCCATTCACCGCCTTCTACTACGCCAGACACTCAACCACACCTCACTTTGAGGATGACATTGAAACAATCATAGTCTACCCGGCACGGACACATCTCCTTCAACACTTCATTCGTGTAGTATTGGGGGGGAAGGGTGTCTATCTACTGCCGACTCGCCAGAGGACATACACTCGACCTCATGGCTAAACTAGGTCTATGTCGGATCTGTATATGCATCGACTCCGGGTCTCGGCGAAGCCAGCCTCATCATTCTGTCTCCTCACTCAAGGGAGAATACAAATGGTGTCAAGAGGAGAAGGTACGAGGGAAATGTATAGTGACCAAGGAACTTGGTGGGAAGCGAAACACAGCCGTGCGGGGGATCAGAGTAATGACAAAGAGAAAAAAAAACCCCACATCGAATTCGTAGAGCATAAGAGAGTTTCGAAAAGTGCATTAAAAATAGCCCTCTATATCATTTGTCGATGGGAGGAGAAAAGGTCGAAGCTGCCGACTCTGCATTTACTGCTGGTTGAGGAGCTTCTCGTTCTCCTTCTGGGCCTTCTCGAAAGCTTCCTTGAACAGGTTGGCGTCTGCACGATGCATTAGTACACCACATCCTGAAGTCTTAAACATTCAATCAGACGTAGAAGAAAACTTACTGTCGCTGTTGGCAAAGCGGATAGCCAGAGTGCAAGCCTCAGGCTCACCCTCACTGACATCGGCAGCAGCGTTCCAGACCCAGCTGCGGTCACTGCCAACGTTGGCGCTGAGCGTCATGTCGGGGACAACTAGAACAAGCGTCAGTCACCGAACGTGTATAGACGAGGATATCCCTCGCCATGGCATCGAAGTAACTCACTGTAGTGGTTAGCGCAGACCTTGAGGGTCTTATCTCTGCGCATCACGAGACGGGTCTTCTGGTTCTCCTTGTGCTTGAGCAGTCTCACGTCACCAGTACCACGCTCCTTCCACTCCTTGCTCTCACGGTCGAAACGGAACAGCTTAGCACGCATCTTGAACACCTGCTCCTCCAGCTCCTCGTTGGTCTTGGTCTCGACCTTCTCCGTCAGGCGGATGACGGGCTCGAAGTGGACATCGGGGGACTCGGGGGCTTCGTCCTGTTGACGGCAGATGAAGAGTCAGTCATAGCTTCTTCTCAGCGGTCTGTTTTCCTGTTGATGCAAGTCTTCGCCGCAGGTCCACTACCCCCCCAAAACCCATGAACACAGAACCTCTTCGCCATGGAGGGGCGAAAGCGGGGTAAACATTCACAATTGCCCGCAAGCCCCGTCCCACGCCCAAGTTCTCCGAAAGTCACCCAATATCAGACACTCACCTCATCCTCAGCCTTCTGGGCCTTGGAAGAGCCGGAGGGCTCGTTCTTGTCATCCTCGGCCTCAACCTTCTCCTTCTTGGGACCTCCACCGAACATGGAGAAAACGTTGTCGGTCGTCTTGGTGGCAGTCTCCTTAACGGTCTCGACCGCGGATTCGGTGGCAGCCTTGGCCTCCTCGGCCACGGCCTCGGTGGTGGTGGTCTCGGGCTTCTCAGCAGCCTCAGGAGCGCTGGTGGTGGGGTCGGGCTTGGTCTCAGCGACGTCAGACATGATGGATGGATATAATTCTGCGGGCTGATGTGAGCGGAGCGGGATATGAAGATGAGAATACAGGCGAGGTATACCTGAGAATAAAGGAGAAAATAAGGATTGTTTGGGGGTGGATGTGGAATTATAAGTGAAGAGGTGGTGGGAAAATATGGACGGGATTCAATGTTTTTGGTTGCCAGAGAAGGTGGGTAGGCTGGCTGGGTTCATTGCCTCAGAGCCTAAGGCCACTAGCGCCACCCGCTCTGAAGGTCTTTTTTGCTGCCCCGCGCCTGAAAAGAATAATAAAAAAAATGGACCGCGGGGTGATTGTATAGACTCTCATACACTATCTACAACACAGCCATATTTCTGGACCACACTCGATTCCGGTCCCTTCAAGCTCCAAGTCCAGTAAAAATTCAATACCAATATCTGCTAGATAATACTCGAATACATTTGCCTGCCAGTATTCTCAGGATACAATTCCATGCTTCAAGCCATCCCTCAATACGTGACCATGCGCCGACGACGAACCAAACCGAGCAACCCAAGAGCCAGCAAAAAAAAAAAACAAAGGAAGAGAAGCGTAGCTACCTTACTAACTACAGAAGTCCAAGTCCACCCCAACAGTGCAGTCCAGCTGTCAGACCCCTACTTGGCACATCTACTCTGCCGGCAAGTCTTCCGTTTCATGAGGCCCCTAGCCCTCTGCTGCGCTTTGTTCAAGGCCTGACACTTCCTTGCATTTGCATTGCGGATATGCGTCTTCACGCTTGCAAGATCAAGCCCTTGCGCAGAAGCACTGAGCTTGTTCCATGTGTCACTCATGATCTCCCTGGCCCCTCTGTTGACTCTTTCAGTGTGACCTTGGAAAGCGGCTGAGGCGGCTAAGAGAGGTTGCACGGCAGTACGTCTGACGACCTGAGTAAGCTGCGCCGATTTCGAGAGAACCAGCTCTTTTGTTCCATGAGAGAGTTGCATTGAGTCGTGTCGTAGAGAGGACGCCTCTCGCCGCAGAAAATGAGCTTTCTTAACGACGTCGCCCATGAGGACCTGGAGATCGGTACAGATGCGGCCATATGCCTCTGACAGGCCCGTTTGCGCAGTGCCAAATTCCTTCAAGAACTGGGAGGAAATGGCGTGGGCTGCTCGTTTCCAGTTTTGAACCTTAAGCCATGGCGTACCAAAGTCCACGGAAGTAGTTTGCGTATAATGCGGCTTTGAGGTGGTGAATATTGTGACATTAACCAACCCAAAGGCATCAGCTCGCTCTAGCCTCAAGGTGTATACCCCCTCAAACAGGGTCGAAAGTTCGTAGTCAAGAGACTTGTCATGTCGTTTAACCTGTACGCTAAATCGTGGTCCTTTTTTGCCGATAAAGGATTTATGTGGTGGCTTGATGACGAGGTGACAATCGCCAATCACCTGCAATTCGAATTCCCCAGGTCTTTCAGTGTGTTGAGACGGAGAGAGGAGTCCATCCATGAATTCTTCCAAAGGAGAGCGGCCGAGTGCTTGGGCTCCTTGAGCTTGGAGGTCAGCAATATTCGACGGCAGCACCGAGAGTGACCCGTCCATAGAGAGCCCGCTGGCGGTTGGGATATTTGTGGAATAAGTTGCAATTGCGCTGGAGACTCCAGACTGAGCAAAGTACTGCGAAAGGAACAAGACAAGTGCTCGGAGAACAAAATGGCCAAGAGCAATAGTCAATACGGAAGCGGCGAGCAGAGCACTCAAGCGAATAAAGGATGCCAGTTTGTATTCACTGTTGCTGAACAGGCGGAGAACCACTTTCCAAGGGGGTATCGCAGGGTCCAAAGCTGGTTTCAAGACCGGCTCAGGTGAAGGCTCGAGGGCGACCCGGTAGACTTTCCTTGGATATATGGTGGCCAAAGATGCCAGATTTCTGTTCAGCTGCCCGGGTGCAATACTCTCAAATGTCTTGATATCAATCGGGAACCTGTTCACAGTTATAGACTTTCCTGTCACTGGATCACGCGATTCTAGGCACATGTGAAGGCTATGGTGATTGACGGGAACAGGATCTCTAGACATCGACCAGAGCGGACGTTCTGATATTGCCATTGTGGGGACACCGTGCCGTTCCATGAAGGTGTGAGCCCACTTTTGAGTCTCCATGGCACCGGCACTGTCCGTGTCGGCTAGAAAAATGATGGCTACATCGGGTAGCGTCCAGTCCACACGAGAAGAGATGCGATAGTCGGCCCCAGTCCACATTGACGTACATGAAGGTCGATTCTTGAGACTCAGGGTGATCGCGTTGGGCTCATCGGCTTTGGTGTATGTGGATGCTGTGAGACATTCGTCCACAATAAGTTGAACATGAATGGGCAGGAGCTCCGCAAAGTTAGGAACTGCCCCTGCACCAAAGGATGTCGGCACCACATGATACCTGGAGGACTCGGTGGAACTGCTTTCGTAATTGCTACAGGGAGAGCTTGCCACCAAAACATCTCCAAATTTATCGAGGATGATGTTGCGGAAGTCCGGGCTGCCAACATATAGCACACGGAATGGTTTGTCTGTGTCCAGGGATCTCTTCATCATGGTCTGTTGCACTGTGGCTGTCAGTGTTGACGCTTGGGGCATATCAGAGAATTTCTGCTTCAAAGCTTCTGCCTCAGGGCTTTCAAATACCCGAATCGTGTGTTTCAATTCTACGCGTTCGACTTCGGGCCAACTCTCAGGCTCAACAAACTCGATTGACTCGGTTGACTGGCGGAAAGCAGTCTGGGTGGTGAGGCTACTGTCGTTGGTGGCAGTCCCGACGAGATGAGGGTAAGCTGATAACAATTCTCGGGAGGCCGACACATCGCTCCTCAGTTCATAATCCTCGCCGTAGTACCTGTCATCATCACTTGCACCAATTTCACTGTTGCTAGACGTCTCGTCAAGGCTAGCCACATCGTCTGGCCCGGCCTGGTCAATTAAGGACCCCATATCGGTCAGCTCCGAGCGAGTACCGTCCTCTGAATTGATATCGGAGACGCTCATGGTGGCCCAGCTTTCACTGAGTGACCTTAAGGTCTGGTCTGTAGTTGGGAGGTTGGACGTCATGCTGATAGGCCTCGATGAAGATAACCACTCCTCGACAGAAGCACTCAAGGGCGGATGAGTAGGATACTGCAGGGGTGGTGCAGCGGCAGAGTCGTTCTGGCAATGTCTGGAAGAAGGCTCCGGAGGGTCAGTCATGATGCTAGTGATCTATTGTCATAGGATAGACAGATGCAGGAAAATGAGTAAGTTGCAGAGCGGAAGCTTTTTCGATCGCGTACAATGAACGACGGGTAAGCCCAAGAATAAGTACAGCAAACAGTCAGCGGAGTAATACGTTAACTTCACGAGAGGAGAAGCCCTGGCGGTCAACAACTACGAAGGCAGTAGTTTGTGTCCGAGGAGCTTCCTGAAGATCCCCTCAGCCTAATAGGCAGATGCCCGAAGGACAACTAAACCGGCGGTACGTTGCGTTTGCGTGGAGGGGAGTGGTGGAAGGAGTGGTGGGTACTGTCCCCGGGGTCCGGGCGGAGAAAGGGCGTTTAGGCTGCCCGAGCTTTAATGAATGGGTAGTTGAGTGGATGGAGGTGAGTTCTAGTATGAGACAGTTGTCCTCACTTTGCGAGGCAAACAGTAGACCAAAGTTGCCCGAATGTTTTACTGAAGCGAAGGTCCGGTCAGGTGGGATTTGAGGAGGAGGGGGTGTAAGGAGGAAGAGAGGGGTCGACAGGCTTCAAGGTTGAATAGAGATGAGTGATAGAGTGATAGCGGCCTATCATGCGCGGGGCACATGACAAGGATAGCGCAGCATGCAAAGCAGTGAAGATTCAGTCAGGCGGAAAGAGTTCCCATGTCAGTACTGTCCTTTAACTGTGAGTCAGAGTAGTAGTAGGTAGAGAAGATCAGTTACCTCATCATGTGCTGTCCATGGGAGTTGGATCAATCATTTTGTTAGTTCCATCATTTCAGCTCCGAGCAGGAACTCCCCGGAAGGCAGCACCACCGCTGATAAGGCATCCGCTATCAGGTGACTAGTCCCCAACTGGTTTAGTTCCGAGCATCAAACCAAAGTACACTCAAAAGTATACCTAGTAATAATGTGGATGGCAAAACAGTAGCTGCTAAGTAACTTATATGACCAGCGGAATAATATAAGTGACTATGAGGTATGTACATTTCATGACATGAAGGGAGGTGAAAAAAAAGGTGTCAGTAGGAAATGATGATAGAAGAGGAAAAGGGGGAGAACAAATCAGACAAGCAGAAAGATTCTACCGGGATAGCAGAGGTAGGGGAAAGGGAAAACAGGAGACATCAACAGGGTATTTATTATTAGGAGGTGACCATCAACAGGCCACATGAAGCCATGGCAAACTTGCCTGCCATGTCAGTGCTGATGTACCCGGTCTCACTCGTTCTCGAAGCGCCTCAAGACCAGCTTGAATGATTTCTTGCGACTGCCATTCCAGATTACCCCATCAGAAAGGGAATGAAGGACGGCCGATCAATGAACACCAAGCAAGCAGTCATGTCAGAGACCCACCGGAGGGGGGGGGGGAGCGCATTGGGTTCATGCCAGCGTTCGAGTCGTCTTGCGCTCAACAGGAGAGAGTAATTTCGACACAAAAGGCCCCCATGCAGTTGGTGAAGTCGATGGAATTTTTGGCCAGTGAGGAGTCGGCACGGCTGGCTTCTTCTCACAGCTCGAAATGAGAATCTCAATGACAAGTCGAATCTTTTTTTAAAAGCGAACGCGACAATCCAAAGGAATGGAAATATACGAATCACGCTAGATGAATTTGTCAAGATTGATGAGAATGGTCACACCGTCTTCCATGGAAAGAAGCCGTCAGATCCGTGAAACGCCGTCCAGAAACCCACAGCCAACGTAACATGCAGGCTCTCAAGCAGAAAACTCCAAGGGGGCGACCCGAGTAATGCTCATAGTCGAACAAATAGGTACGGAAACGAGGAGGCGAAGATTATACAGCGAACATTAAAGGGCAGGGATCGACTCTATGGAGATGCCCACCCTCCAGCAACGTCTACCCATTCGGCGAGGCAGCTGCCCTGCTTGCCCTCAACATCCACGATGTCGGTGTCGCACCTGCATCGGCAGCCAACACCATTCTCCTTAACGGGATCCGGGTTCGCCCAGTAGTCGTCTTCCTCAAAGCGTTCCTTTTCATCGTCAGTCGTCATCTCCAGATAAGGAATTCGAGGTAATTGACGGGCAGGGGCGTTCGCAGGGCAGTGCTGGATGGTGGTATGCCGATAGCCAAAGTCACGGAAGTAGTGGATGTCGCCAGGGCCTAAGAGAATACCAGCGGCCAGAGAATGGATCGGCGCGTCACCCCACTGGAAATTTGGTTAGTCTAGAACAGCAAGACAAAAGGAGCCGGCACATACTCTCTCCATCCAGAACCCACCGCTCTTGTCCATCATATCGAAGAATTCCTCATATTCCTTGCTGCGGAAGAAGTCCAGCCGCGCAATTTCGAAGTTACTCCAGAAATGGCACATGTTGTACTTTTCACCTTCCATAGCCTCGGGATCAATGTCTGGGACAGTATTCTCGCCGGGTTCGTTGAGAAGGATCTCCTCGGGAAGCTTTTCTGGCTTAACTTCCTCTGGCTTCTGTTCTTCCTCCTCGGGTTTCTCGAGGAACATTTCCCATAGACCTTTCGAGTCCATGTTGTTCTTGCGTTTGTAGGCGGAAGCATAGCGGAAGATATTCGGGACGGTCTCACGAAGCTCTTTGACGGCGATCGTAAAGCCATAGGTCTTATTGTTCTCGGCCATCTTGACAAAGGGGTCACTGTAGTCCAGGTTAGCATTCTACCCGACGAATGTATTTGAGCAACGGTTATCTTACTATGTGATGTCACAGAAGTACTTGATCTCGGGCTCAAGACGCCAGTACCATTCGTACTTCATGAGGAGAGGATGCTTGTAGAAATGTCTACGCGCGCAGCCCAGATTAGCATGGAGAAGGATATGGGGGCAAAGGACTAGGACTCACCCAGAGTAGAAGCGGCACATATGGTGATAACTCTCCATGCCACCATACATAATGGCAGCGTCACCCTGCTTCCGGACACCTTCCTTGGCCACCTCATGATCGACCCAGTCGGGGTAACCCCACATGGAGTCGTCAATCTTGCCGAACTCCACTGGAGCACTTGTATAGTTCTTGACGGTGGCCTTGAAGTCATCGTCAAAGTCGCCATCGTTCAGAAACACGTAGGGGTAGTGGAACCAGCGGTTGAAGTGTCTCTCAATCGACTTGAGCGACTGTACCACACCATCCAGTTCTTTATTTCTCGCGAGGACGACAAAAGCAGCGTTGGCGCGTGGGCCGTCCTGCTCTTCCACCGGAAGGCAGCCGGTAGCGAAGACCTTATCATATTTCTCGCTAATTTTTCTGTAGTGGCCGTGCGGTTAGCGATAATTGGTGACTAGGAGGTGCCATTGGCGAGACGAACCTTATCGAAGGCGGGGTGCCAGCAGGAATCAAAATACCACCCGGGGAGGAGGGATGTCGTACGAATAGGAGGAGGATAAGAACTATTACAAGACATGGAAATAGTAAGACAAAGCCCAGGGGTATTGAGATCGACGAGTTGCCCTTTAGCCGTATTCTTCGTCTGAAGAAGGCGAATCTGGAGAAGTTGCGGCCTTTCTCGCGCGAAGAGTCATCTAGGGGCAGACTCGGCGTGGAGGGCAACCATTTCGTAACCCGCTGAACGAGGCCCATTGGAACCAGCTTGTATATTGAGGCCGAAAGGACACGATTGAGGGCGCCGGTATCGAGGCGCAACGCACTCAGCAGCAACGATCCGCGAAGCCAGAATCGCTTGCAATTTGTAATCGGGGGTGTCGGTGATGGAAGGCAAGCGCCCGCACACGCGAGAAGTAATTAAAGGAGAAGGGTGTCAAGCGATCGCCCACCAGCGTCTCCAACAGAATTTCCGCAAGACAATTAGAATAAATATAGGGAGGAAAGACGTCGAGGCCCGGGATCTAGCGAAGCGAAGCGAAATCGAAAAAGAAAAAAAAAACGAGCGGCCGGAGGAGAACCTCCTTTCTCGCGAACTTTACCCACTCAGTCGGCAAGGTAGAGATGGGCGGGGAGAGGGTTGACGGTAACGCGAAGGACAATAGTCCGCAGCAATGAGGCCGAAAACACGGAGCCAGTCGACGGGATCATGAATCAAGATGGCGGGTTTGGGGCTGAGGCTGTGAGGAGGAGTAGGAGGGGGGAGGAGAAGGAGGAGAAGGCCGAGAGCAGCGGGAGGCAAACCAACTGAAATGAAGGCTCGACAGGATTATTTGGGGATGGGGATGGCTTTGGAAGTTCTGCCAAGCCCAAGGAGGCGCAAGCGGTTCCGGGTACCAGACGGTAATTTACCCGTCTAGTCGGGAGTCGCGGCCTGGTGGACTCGAATCTTACTGTATATAACTGGTAATCGCGACCGTCCCTTTTCAAGCAGCACCGGCTTTTCTCCCCACCCTCTCTCTCTCTCTCTCTCCAGCCAACCAGCCAGCATCGAGCAATTCACGCTGGCGGGAAAATACTAAACTAATGCTGACCCTTCGTTCGCTATCTACTGTACCTAATAGTACCGTAGTATTATCAGACTCACTATTGGTTTGAGTGACCGGACCATGCGGTCATTGAAAGAGCAAGCATGCAATCTCAAGTGATTTGACTGTTATACCTCCAGCAGCTCCAGTCGACTCGATAATCCAAGATATCCACTATCGAGACAAGAACTTAGGTCTTCGGGTAAAGCAGTGCAGCTCCCCCTGGGTGCATAAAGGATAAGAAGACCCTGAAGCTTAACCTGCAAGACACGTCGACAGAGGACACCAGTTGCTCGATTGCGACTGTATCAAACCATTTGAGTTCGCGATCAACATCAGACCATTATCTACGGTTTCTATTTCGGTCTTGAGTAACTGTACCCTGGGAATCTTTATCTTGCAACGCGCCTTCTCACGGCTCTTGCTTGGCTTGGCGCAGCTGTCGTCAGATGTCGACGTAGGTTTACTTCGTAACCGCTATGCAATACAAAGAGCCACGATGTCGTGTTGGCACCGTAGGAGCATTGAAGACACCATAGGGCTTGCGGAGCTGACGAAGCCCGTCCTGTAAACCACTGCTTTGGTTTCGCAGGCTCGACAGGTCTGATCTCGTTAGCATATATAAGTCCGGATGCCTCCTGCCATCATGAAAGTGGTCAAAGACGAGCGGAGGGCTGGATGATGCATTACGTTTTCGGCCGGGTCAAGGAGAGCCAGTGCCCGAATTCAGACTTTAAGAGCTACCATCGCCGGTAGGTAAGGAAGAAACAAAGACTGCCTCTGCTTCATTCGCAGGATTAGCCAGGAGCTTTGCCGGCAGCTGAGAGCTTCAGCAGCAGGCTGGGTCCATCACCAGTACCACACCTCCCAGTTGTTATTGCATCCATCATTCATTCATGATAGATTGTCTCTCCGTCCTCCTGGATCTGGGAAACCGGCGGGATTCGGCCCGACCGGCTGAGCTTGTCACGTATGGTCACGGTGGGCTTCTGGTGCCTCCTGGTGGTAATACGTACCGGTAATTTAAAGCATCCAGAACCCTGAGTGTCCACTTGAGACCCACACGTGACCCCAGGCTCTAAGGAGATCTGTCAAGGTGGCCTTTTACGCCTCGGAGATGAACCTACTTAGTAATAACTCTGTCAAGGTAAGTCTTTGGGAGTGAGACAGATATGAGTCCTCTAGAATCTGCAGCTGCATGTCCGGATCTCAATCGGTTGGTGAATGGTTCCGGCCAAGGGACATCGTGCGGATCTGAGATCGAGCTAATTCGAGACATCCCGAAGCTTCGCCGTTGAGCTGTCACCTCCAGGGTCTCTGTCGGTCGGTGGACATATCGCAGCTTTATGTAGGTACACGCAACCTGCATACAGTGAGCCGTGGAGGACGGAAGTTAGGTAGCTTAAACCCTTAGAAGCATCTGGTGTTGCCATGTTGGTCGTCATGATCTGCGTTGCGGTCAAGGCACTTGCATACTCCAGCATTCCGCTATTCTTAGAATTCTTAGACATGGGGGAAGTGGTTCTGCAGCGATCCTCGATCAAGATGGGTGTGTTGATTGTTTACATCAATGCAAGTATAACCTCCTAAGGAACTGTTGACGAACACCAACAAAGAAAAAAGTCCGGTTTTATCGTCATGACTAATGAAGAATGATATCAGCCCCTGGACTGGGTTCGTGGCGGGCGTTTGAGTTTCTGTTCCCACGACCACGAGGTGCAACTAAACGCCCTGCCTTTCAAGCCTGGGGGCTTACTGGACTGACTGATTTCTTATTTACTTACCCCCTTGACTCTTCTCAAACACAAACCACAGCAGCAACAACAATCCTGAAGAGAAATGATTCGATGACGTTGCTCGTGGTTTGGCGCAGGTGAAACTGCAGGAGAGTCAGTCAAGGTCTCACAATCAGCCCCTCTCTTGCTATCTTCCTACCAAACCGACTGGACTAGAACCCGATGATCTCCCAAACAAAGAATAGTTGAGAGTCGAGACTAGAGAAGGGCAAAACGTCCATGCGTTGTCCCGTTAGAAAAGCAGGGAAAATGAGGCCCCCCCTCCTCTCTCTATCCCCTCTTCCCCCCCTCTCCGAGTCCTGAACTAGTAGTAGTAGTAGTAGTAGTAGTAGTAGTAGTAGTAGTAGTAATGGGTAATAGTGGTGGTGGTACTTGTAGTAATAGTAGTTAGTAGATTCTCGGATAGATACCCCCTTTCCTTCCATCAGAGAGAGAAAAAAAAAAAGACCCTTCGAAGTTTCTCTTCTACTTGATCCTTTCTCTCCCTCTCTCCGTCTTTCTATTCTTTCTCTCTCTATGTATCTACGTATGTATGAGAGCAGAAGGTGGTAGAGTCTGGCTCTTGAGTCATGCCACTTGCTGATATTACCTGTCATTGTTGTGGTGGTTGTTCATTCTAGTCAGCGCTTCGTTGTCGCCGCATTCCCTCCTTCGTCGTCGCTTCCCACTCCCTCAACAATCCCTCCTTTCGATACGATTTCTATGACCTGAGGGTTGAAGCTTTCTTCCCACCGTTATAGCGATCAACTACTCTCTCTCACTTTCACACACGCGCGTCCATTCCCAACCGCAGTTCGACCATATTAATGACGACTCTTTCCTGGTCTTCCTCGTACATGCGCACCACGACAGTATAGAAAACCAAACGCTCCTTTCCCTCCATCGCAACCGTTTCCGCGACCCTCGCAACAATCGCCAGATTGAATCTGGCTTGGATTTTACATCCCTAATTCCCAACTGGATCGTGAGGCATCATGACCCAGGCTATCTCAACCTCGTGCCCTCCCCTTGTGGAGGGAAGCGCCCGAGCGCCCGCAATTCATCTCCTCGACGGTAGCGTCCAGAAGTCCTCCACGCTCCTATCGCCAAACTCGAACCCCACCCATTATCGCAACGGTCATGTCAATCTCGATACCTTCTCCCCTGTCAACGAGAACGGAAGCTTCGAATTCGATCGCGTTCTAAAGACTGGGAAAGTGTTTCGTCGAGTGAAGCACAAGCATGTCAGTTCACTCGACCTCTCCACTCCTCGGGACAGTACAAGCTAACCTGCGGATCGCTGCTAGGCCTTCAGAGCTTCGTGGAAACCTGCTTACCTTGTGCTCCGCCCAAACCTCCTTTCCGTGTACAAAGACGAAGAAGCCACTCGACTCCGTGCGTCCATCACCCTGTCCGAAGTAACGGCTGTTGCCTCCGTGCGATCGCCGCGGTCGAACCGACAATACGTCTTCGGCATATTCTCTCCTTCCAAGAACTATCGCTTCCAAGCGGCCACGGACAAGGAGGCTGAGGCTTGGATCAGATGCATCCGGGCCGAGACACGGATGGACGAAGACGAGGAGGCCTTCCTTGCGCTGTCCAAACCGGGGGATGCTGCGGCGGGCAGCAGCAAGCGTCAGGTCTATGACACCACCGACCACTCGGACTTCGACCAGCGCGGACGGCCTAGCTCTCCCGAGCTTGGGGGCGCATTGTCCCCAACGTACAAGTCCAGGCGCTTTGCCTCCCCGCACGAGCACTCGGCGAACGACATCACTTCGTACTCGGAATGGTCCGACGGGCCTGGAAGCAACACCAGTGTCCGCCTGCGGTCCCCGTCTGCGCATAACCAATCTGCCTCGGCCCTTGCGGAGGGATCGTCCTCGAATGCGGCGCGGGAGACGGGCCGGGTCAACGATGCTGGGGTCCTGCGTGATCCCGAAAGGGTCGTGTGCAATGGCTATCTCCAATGTCTTCGCATCAAGGGTTCTATGCGCCAGTGGAAGCGGTTGTGGGTGGTTCTGCGTCCGAGTGGCCTGGGCTTCTACAAAGATGAGCAGGTACGGCATCTTCTCCTACATCTGCACCCTAATAGCAAGTTTAACACTAAACCAGGAATACTCCGCCATCAAAATCATCCCCATGTCCCAAGTGATCGATGCCGCCGAGATCGACCCTATGTCCCGATCGAAGAATTTCTGCCTGCAGATCATCGCGGAAGAGAAATCCTACCGCCTCTGCACTGACGACGAGGAATCCCTGGCCAAGTGGCTGGGGTCGCTGAAGAGTATCCTCGTGGCGCGCAAGAAACTCGAACCTACCCCAACGGGCCCAACAGGTACAGCCGGACTGTCCTGACAGCAGCAGCAGCAAAATGAACAAGTAACCAGAACTTTTGTAAAACACAAGGAATCAAACCAACAACGGAAAATCATCTCAACATTGTGGTCTGGATTTGATGACCGACCACTTACTCTTCATACACTCGTTCATGCAACCCGTTATTCCACCGTATCTTTTAGCTAGCTTTTCTTTCCATGGATGGCAGTGACCTTTGCTTTTTCTTATGTGTTTTCTATATTGTGCTACGCAGCTAAGCCGTTTTGTGATCTCTCGATGAGCAGTCTATCCTTTTTGTTGTCCTCCAGTTAGCCTTTTGATCTCTTCTTGCCGAGCGATCTTTTCGATGAGCAGCTTAGCCTCGTTTTGATCACTCCTCGATCTTAGTGAGCGGTTGGAGAATCTCTTCTCCACGAACAGCAGCTTATCCTTCTTTTTGATCCCCCTCTCATGATCTACATACCCTGTCTCTGATTCGAGTTATGATTGTGACCCACGCTTCAATGCTGCTTTTAGGTATATTTCGCTTCTAGCATGTACTGTTTACGCTTCTACTGTGTACTATATGCGCTGCTTCGAACATATGTCATATGCGCTTCAATTTGTGCTTTATGTGCTGCTTCAAGTATGTACCGTACGCTTCAATCTTTTACCTTACACTCCCCTTCTGGCATGATCCCTTACGACATCTCTAACATGTATCGTACGCATTAATCCTGGGCATGCATCAGGGCATAGGGTGCAAAATAAGCACTGCCATTGACATCCAATCTATAAACCGACATTGACACGCATGATTGGGTATATACCCACTAGAGGAAATAGCACAACCCCACCTCATCAATCCCTCCTCTCAGGAATAACCTCATACCCCGCGCCACCCCTGCTCCTTCCCCTCCTTCCCCCGTCCACCAAATCCGCCCGACTCTCATGATTAACAACCAAAAACGAGCAGAACACCACCCCAGCCCCAAGCCAATACAACCCAGTGGCATACTGCCCCTGGATGACGATCTGGCCGACCAACGACAGCGGGATCGTCAAGCTCAAGCCCACAGTGACAACCAGCGGCGTGGTCAGGAGCATGGCGTAGGCCCAGCAGATATCCGATAGCAGGGAGGCGAGGGCATTGACGGCGATGATGGCCCAGATGCGGGGGGTGTCGGGCCAGGCGAGCGGCTCGACGCCGGCGGCATGCAGCACCAGAAACCCGGGCCACAGCAGCACGACGTTCCACAGGCCGACCAGCCCGAAGAATAGCTGCATGTTGACGCGTGACTCGTCGCCGACTTGCTTCTTGAGCACGATCGTGTACACGCCGTACATGATGGCGCTGAAGGCGGCCATCGCGTCGCCGAGGGCGATTTCCCCCGGGGTTTTGGTCGGGAAGGTGCTTTTGTTGTTGTTGTGGTTGTTATCGCCGTTGTTGGTTGCCTGCAGGGTCGTTGGGGTCGAAGAGGAGGAGTCTGAGGTCATGTCCAGCCGCGAGATGAGGATGATGCCGAGGAGCGAGGCGATGACTCCGCACAGTTTGCGCGGCGTGAAGCGCTCGACGCGGATGAGCGCGCCGAAGATCAGCGTCCAAACGCCTGTTTTTCTCGGGAAAGAAATCGGGTTTAGTTATGCTAGAGACCGGTTGTGGTTATGCGTGTCTGTTCTGGATAAAAAGCTTACCGCTGGTGGAGGTGAGGATGGTAGTACTGCCCACCGTGGTATATTGCAAACACGCCATGGCGAAGTAATTGGCCTGTACCAACCCGGAAAGGACAAGGTCAATCACTCGCCGTCCCAGCAAGAATCAAAGTCACGACTTACAGTAAACTGTTATCACATGTTCAAGTTAGCCTCCAAGACTCCCATGGCACAGCACCAGACGCAAGCAACTCACCCATAATAGACAAAACTGAAAGCTCAGCTTGGCAGTCTCCTTCAGCCCCAGCCGAGATGGATGCTCTTTTGACGTCCCCTCCGTTTCCCGCGCAGATGTAGCCCATCTCTCAGGGCTATGTCTCCCCTCGCTATCCCATGAATCCCGCCGTTCCAAAATCCGCCGGGCCTCGCCGTCCGTGTCGTGCGCATCCAAGTGTTCGAGCAGGTTGTGGACGGATCGGATCCGGTACAGCTTGTCCGCGCGCCAGAGCTTGAACACCCGGCTGGCGATGATGGTGAAGAGCGGCAGGATGAATAGGGAGGTGTTGACGTAGGTCACGAAGAATGGCTTCGAGTACGTGTTATCGGCGAAGATGGTCTATGTAATCAAGGATTAGTTGGAGCGTCCTTCTCTCAACGATGACCGGGGAGTATGTATGTACACTGGCCAGGAAATTCGAGGCCGTCCAGAGGAAGACCACGACTAATAGCAATGCGATCCCGAGTGTTCGACGGGCTCCGGGAGACAGCCCCGAGCCTTGCGGGTTTGGCGTTGTAGAGTCCATGAGGCTGGTGGTTGACGCCTCTGCACTAATGTGCGTGTGCGTGTGTATGTGTGTGTGCTTCGCTCGGGGTGAGAACGCACGAGGAGGGGAAACGCGACTCGTCTGGTTCCGAGCTGTCGAGATAGGAACTCAAACTTCCCCGCGTGCACAGTGAAGAGCGACAGACAGACACACCGGAGACGTTGCAGAGAAGCCCACCAAATAGGGTCATCAACTTGAGCGAGTCATGGGGACGGACGCCAGGAGTGAGACAGCTTAGCGGCGTTAAGAACAATTAAGTCAATGCTAATCTATCCCACCTGGTCCAGCAGGAGGCGCGATAAGCAGGGGAGAGATACCGGGGAAATGTTGGGGGGAAAGGCAGGAGAGGGCGGTGTAACCGGAAGAATGCCGCCAAGCATCACGAGATTACCCCGATAAGCACGCGACTGCAAAATACCCTCTAGGTGCGTAACAGTGTGTGGAATTCCCCAGACTCCTACAGATAAGCACGGAAGATGGACTAGGTAGTAAAGACAACATTAACCATTAATCAATAACACCCCATGCGAGCAACGAACCAGCAAAAGACAGAAGCGTGATACATGAGAGGGCACCCGCAATGTATGTACAGGTGCGATAGAGAGTAACGGAACCCCCTCTCCTTAATAGACATAGAAAACAAGAAGATCACAGTTCGCAACCAGTCGAAGCACGGCATCTCTTAACTAAAGACAGAGTTGTAGTATCGTTCCAAAAAAAAATCATGTCTAGCGATAGGGTATCAACAGGCGCAACCGTCGCGGTCACCGTCAAGGTGAATGTTGATGGGGTCGCTGAATTCGCCGCTGAACTCTTCTGCTTCTTCTTGTGCCAGAGCGCTGCGAGCAATGACTACGTAGGACAACCATCAGCATGCGCAGCGCATGAATAGGCGGGGAAGCAACGCAACTTACCTTCAAAGGCTTGCTCAACGTTCACAGCCTCCTTGGCACTGGTCTCAAAGTACGGGATGTTGCCTTTCGACTGGCAGAAAGTCATCGCCCGCTTCGAGGAGATCATCCGTCTGCTTTCCTCCGCATCGATCTTGTTACCAATCACAACCTGCAACACATGTCAGTGACCGCACCACAAACCTTTCGCGATGTGTTCCCAGCAAATCCACCGACTTGAAAACAGATACAGGGGGAGCCATACGAAAGGGAAATTCTCCGGATCCCGAGGGCTAGCCTGAATCAAGAACTCGTCGCGCCAGCTGTCCAGCGCCTCGAAACTCTTGGAATTGTTCACATCGTATACCAGCACACAGCAGTCGGCACCCCGGTAGAAAGCAACACCCAAGGACTGGAAGCGCTCCTGTCCCGCAGTATCCCAGATCTAATCGCAGACAGTTAGTTCCCATTACAAACAGCAATGACGGCCTTGTGCGGTGTCGGAGGTTGAAGAAAGCGAGAGGAGACATGCCTGCATTGTTACCAGACGGTCGTCCACCAGAACCTCTTTGGTCAGGAAATCGGCTCCGATCGTGGCCTTGTAGCTCGCGCTGAACTTCTTGTTGACCTATTGGGCGGGCGGGGTGTCAGTGAAACAGTTCGATGAGGTTCGAGCTAGATGCTGCGAGGAAGGAGACCACGGACATATTGATTCATCAAACTCGTTTTACCGACGCCGCTATCACCCAAGATGATGACCTAGTCCAGTGCGAGAACAGATATTAGTTTTCGCTGGTCTCATCGACGACTGTTCGGGGAGTAATGCGGATTACCTTCAACAAGACCTTCTTCCGTGACGACATGGTGGAGTTGCGTCAAGTATTACCGATGGATGCGGTAAGGAGATGGCAGCGGCAGGGCGAGTTGATGAAGAGAGCAGGGATTGGGATGACACAGACACCGAGAATGTCGAGGGAGGTGTTGTTTTTTGTTTATTTTGTGGCGGGGGATGGTAAGTGGAGTTGAAAGGGCACAACAACCGGAGGAGTAAGTAGGAGGAGGGAGGTAAGTAGTTTAGCTGCGAGTTAGTGTAGTTGTAGTTAGTTAGACTGTTAGTTGGTTGGGTTGGGGCTGGACGGTGAACTGAACCGGAGCTACTAAAAGAATGGGGCATTCGATCATGCACGAGGGAGCTGGGCGGTGGAGATAGCGGTCTGCTTTGATGAGCCCATCGTCATCGTCACCGTCACCGTCACCGTCACCGGACATCCTCGACAATCACCTCCAGACTAGTCAACTATCTCGTGCTGCTTCATCGAGGGACCTGCAGACAACATACTTACTACTCTCAGACTACAAACCTAATCCTTATCAATCATATCCTGCCATACCCATACACCTCCAAGCAAGGCCATCATGTATCCGTGAATCCGTCCCAGCACATACACCCTCTCGCCCTTATCACCACTATCTAAATGGCCCACTGGCGGGAAGAATACTCGGCGGCGCTGGCAGCCCGCGATCGTCGCGAGAAGGCCAACACAGCTCTATACGAAGCCTGTATGCTATACATCTCTACTTCTGCAATAAAAAACCCCCATTCTACCTTTTCTATACAAAAAAAAAAAAAAAAACGAACAACCCACCATACATAAAATGTAGTACCCAGCCGCCCGAATCTAACAAAAAAAATCCCCCTCAAGATACCCAACTAGCCGATCGAACCGGGCGCTCAACAACAACAACACCACCCAACGCATCAAACAACAATAACAACGATTACCCACAGAGTCCGGCGCCAGCAGGCGCGAACCCACGTACAACTACTTACCCCAGCGGAAACACGACGAAGACGACGACAACCCCACCACTATCAACGCAACAAGAAGCCCTCCTGGCAAGCACCCGCGCCGACCTCGCCGAGGCGCAACGCTCACGCTCCGAGCTGCAGGACCGGCTCGCGCGCGTGACCGCCGAACTCGACAAGCTCCGGAAGAGGAACACCCACGATATCCGCCGGATCCATGCGTTCGAGCAGGAGGTCACGCATCTGCAGATGCGGTTGAAGGATCGGGATGAGGAGCTGCGCGGGAAGGCTAAGTTGTTGGAGGTGAGTCTTCATGAAGAAATACAGACACGAATAAAGAAGAGGGAAGAGCTAGAAATGCAACCCCACTGCTTCGTGGCACTGCTTCCTGGTTGGCTTCCTTATTGCTCGGACACCTAATTGACTTGTCGGTGGGGTGGTTACAGGATTTCCAAGACGAGATGGCATCGCTGAACCTTCAATTGAATATGGCCGAGGAACGATCGGCCCGGTTTCAGCAGGAGAATCAGGATTTGATTAGACGGTGGATGGCTAAGATGGGCGAGGAGGCGGATGCCTTGAATGCTACTTCGAAGTTTTCTTAGCATTGCTTCTCCCTCTTTTTCTTCTCATTCGGAGAGACATTGGCAGGATGGGTTGGTTACGCGCACCAACACGATTGCTCCCTTCTCTCATCTCTTCGGCTCGAATAAGGAATCTCTTTAGATATGTGTCGGGATTTCTTTTTTCGATTTCTATGCACAATATACCTATGATACCCCCATGAAACTGGTTATTCACAGTAGTCTCGCGGAACCCTTCGTTGCCAGCTGCCTAGCAGCTAAAGGGCTCAACCCTGTACCTCGAGAGCAGAAACTAATCTGTATAAGAATAGCAACGCGCTGATATGTATAGATGCCTGTTCTAAAGAAAATGTGGTATCATGCCTTGAGCCCGCGGCGGTGTCCCCCTCAAAAAAGGCCTAGGGAGCTATCCACAGCCCTATGAAAATGGAGATTGGATATGTGAAAAAGAGAAGAATGAAAAACAGAAACATATATATCATGGGTGTCCAGGGACCATCGATACACAAGAATGGGGAAATGGTATAATGAATCGAATCCAATCGTCGCGGTCGTTACCCAAAAGTTGCCGTGACAATCATGCATGCACCGTTTGTGGCACCGACAAGAAAAGAAGAAGGGAGAAAAAAAGGCTTCAAGTTTCATAACCCTTGGCTTTCGGCAAAGGCCTTAAGCCGGGAACTATCCTTCCTGGCAATGAAATAGGTGCCTCCAACGTCGGTCCAGCTCACGCTATTGGACCAATAATTGCGCTGTTTGACCGTGAGCAAATTGACGGGCGAATTGAGGTTGCGGGCTTGGATCTTGTGGCCCGCGGGGACGAACGACTTGAGCGAAACAATCTGACAGCCCTCCTTCATGTCCAGGAAATGGTTAATCAGCTCGTTGTTCAACTGCGGGGTGAACGCCTGGTTGTTGATCAGGACGACGTCCGCGCGCTTCAGCACATCGACGATGCTCTGCTGCTTCAGGAAATCGCCGCGAATCAGATGCGTTTTCCCGGGGGCGATACCCCAGAGGCGGCATCGTGCGCGGAACTCCGCCTGCTGGAGCTCGGCGAGCTCACAGGCATTCTGCATCATCTCGCAGCCCCAGCTCTCGCAGCCAATCTCCAGCGCCGCCTGCAGAACCACGTTCCCGACGCCGGAGCCCAAGTCCACAAAGACTTGGCCCGATTTCAGACCGGTCTCTTTGAAAATAGTGCTGATGAACCGCGGGAGGAGCTCCCCGTACACGTTGTCCGTCCCGTTCTCATACTGGCGGAGCGATTCGACCCGGGGCGAGACCGTCCGCGAGTATATCTGGTTCAGGATCCTCTCCACCAGCGGCAAGCTGAGGCGGCCGATCGAATCCAGTTTCTTGGCAATGCTCCCATTGCGCCTCAACCGTTCGATCGCGTGATTGTAGTCGGCCACCGTTTCACGGAACTGTGTTTCGGATGACTGCGCCAGAGCGCGTCGTAACCTGCGCCGGATGCCATTCGTCTCATCATCAAACTGGTCCAACTCATCCTCCGGGATGAAATTCTGAGCAACAATCTCGACGACTTGAACGATATCGTCGATGGGTTTGAAATCGTCATTATCGCGCGGAACAACAAGATTATACCTGAAAATGAGAGAAGGAGAAAGATCACGTCAGGACCCGAAACAAGACGAAAAGCAGGCAGAAGGAAAAAAAAGGAATGGGGTTCTCGTACCGTTCCTTCGGCGAATTACTCGGATACTGCAAGAAAATCTCCGGCAGCGGTCTCGCCTCTCCAAACGCGGGCTTAAAATTCCCTTCTTTCTGAGACGACGTGATCTCGGCGGCA
Source organism: Aspergillus homomorphus CBS 101889 (assembly GCF_003184865.1). NCBI lineage: Eukaryota > Fungi > Ascomycota > Eurotiomycetes > Eurotiales > Aspergillaceae > Aspergillus > Aspergillus homomorphus. The sequence continues at coordinate 67,075 of NW_020291896.1, forward strand.
TGGATCATGGGGAGCCGTCGCCCACCACCACCACCATCCTCGACGAAGGCCTTCAGGGATCGCACGCGCCGATGAGGGTCCGGCTCGGCGCTATCGTCCCCCGTCCGGGCTCGTTTCCGACCGATCTCGAAGGACGAGGCATCAGAATCGCTGCTGGCGTCATCGTCGCTGGAGAGGCGCAATTCCGGCGTCTGGCGCTTGCGACTACTCTGGGCGGGCGTGCCCAGGCGGCGCTTCGAGGAGGACGAAGACGGGACAAGATCGTTGCGGTCCCTTGAGACGGATCGACTCGACGATTCTCGAGTCTTGAGCTGGGTGGACGGGGTCCGCGGCGAGGAATGATAAGGTGAGCGGGAGGAGGCTGTCGGGGCGGCGGCTCGGGTCTGGACGACTTGGCGGATCTGAGGCTTCTTGGGTTGCAGCGAGAAGGCACCCCCTTTCTGGAGGTGGTCGAAAAATCCCATGGAGCTTCGGGGGAGAGAGGGAGGCGGCCGGAGGGGGGGGTAGGCGGGTTCACACTCGCACTTTTTTTGGTATGAGACTCGGGGCAATGATGCAAAAAATACAGTGGAATGCAGTAACGGCTGTACAAGAAAATGGTAAGAAAGGGAAAAAAAGACAACCTATGATACGGGATACAACATATGTACGAGGGTATTCCCAACTTTCAAAAAGGGAGATCAGGAGTAAGGAATGTATGGAATAGCGATCGATAAGATGCAAAAACGTAGGTAAGGCTGCCGAACAAACAAAGCGGGTTGACGGCGGGCGGCGGGCGGGCGGCGAGGAGGGAGGAGAAGGAGGGAGGAGGGAATAAAAACCCGCGCGATGGTCGATCGGTCGGTCGGTCGGTGGGCGGCGGCGGCGGCGGCGGGCGGAGTCTGATTAACTCCATCCATAAATAAGGTAAGTATTCTCCAGTTGCCGCCACTTCGGGTCCGATCAGTTCAGCTGCCCTTGCCTTAGCGCCGACAGTAGTGAGAGACGAGTACTGTACATCGTACTTAGTAGACTACGGTTAGTCTGCAGCTCTGCATATGATGGATGTCTCGATTTCACACTAAACCAAGAACAATCGACATTTACTACTGTATAACACATGCATGCAGCAAGTGCACAACAAACAGGATCGTGATATTTTAACTGGGTATTTACAAGAATCCAGACTGTGAACTACCAACATCTTGTGCACCATTACACAACCACAACCTCTCGGCGCCTCTATTTCTGCTTCTTCTTCGCAACCCGCTTTTGCGCCCGAATATCCTTCTTCATGCGGGAATCCACGATCTTATACCGACCCTTGACACCCTTGGGACGACCCGAGATACCCCGGTTGGCGCCCTTGGCCACCACCAGCTTCGCCTGCTGCTTGGGCTTCTTCTTCGCTGCACGGGCCATCAACTTCGCGATCGACTGCGCCTTGTCTCTCTCACTGAGGGCCTCATCATCCGCCAACAAGGCCGACTTCTTGCGCAGCTTCTCCAATCGCTGGGCAGCCTTGAACTTCTTACGACCCTTGGCCTCCATCACCTTCTTGATGGGGCGAGCGTTGATAGCACGCCACTTTTCCTTGATGGCGGCAGCAGCCGCCTTGGTGATGGGCCGGTTCGGGGCACTGTGCTTGCCCTCGTCATCAAGGAACCATTCCGGCAGACCGTCAACATCCCGGAACGCGTAGCGGTTGAAACCATCGTCGACCACGTCGGTGTGTTTCTTCTCACCCGTAGCCATCAGTTGCGCCAAAGCCATAGCCTCTGCGGTAATGATGTCGATATCTAGTAGTGGATGTGTTAGAAACTGTCGCACGCTTGACTAACAACGAACAGAAATTTGTAGACTTACCAAGCTGTCCATTCGCCTTGCGCGGGTCCTCAAGCTGAACGGGCTCCTCATCATCGGAGTCCATGGCCTTCTTCTTCGAGTCCTTGGTCTTCTTGTTCTTACGACGGTTGTCGACCTCAACAGCACTGTCCTCTTCCTCTTCCTCGGCCTCGGAGTCCTCCTCTTCCTCGCTGTCTTCATCTTCTTCTTCGTCACCATCGTCTTCCTCATCCTCCTCATCCTCCTCCTCGTCTTCCACATCATCGATATCCTCGAGACCTTCAAACATATCCTGGTCGAAGAAGAGCGCCGCGTGATTAGAAAGCGATCCGGACTTTGGTGCTTGCACACCGGCTACCTCAGTAGCGTCCTCCTCTTCCTCATCGTCGCTGTCTCCTTTGTTTTCGTCGGAAAAGCCGTCCCATTCGTCGGCTTCGTATCCCTTTCTGGCCTTCTTCGCCCGCAACTTCGTATCCTTGTCCTCTTTGCGTTCCTGATACTGCTCATACAAATTGTCGAGTTCTCGCTCAAGACGATCACCCTCCTCGTCGCTCTCGCTGCCGGAATCGTCGGCACTGTCTTCGCTGTCACTTTCGATTGTAGCCTCTTTGCCCGCTGCAATGACATCGCGAGCATTGTTTCGGTCGACGGGCTTGATGGAAAAGGTGGCATCGTCTCCGCCAGGACCCAGCTGTTCCATACCGATATCCATGGGCGTCGTCATGTGCATCTGCATGCGGACGATTTCCTTGCGCTTCTTCTCGTTCTCTTTGCGTCTTTCCTTCTTCATCTTCGAGGTCTCCTTCTCACGCAGCCGGAGCAATTCTTCCTGAATGGCCAGTTCCTCGTCCATCGGGGCGACCTCCGCGACTTCCTCGGATTCCTCGTTCTTCTGCTGCTGCCCCTTCTTCGTGACGAGACCAAACTTCTCACGGACCTTGAGACGCCATTTGAGCAGATTCCGGAATTCCTTCTTACCCAGGATCTTCAAATCATCGCAGCAAGTGCGGATCTCGTCGGTCGTCTCCTCGAGTCGGTCCAGGGTGGCCAGCGCGAGATCTCCGCCCGGTTGTTGCGCGAAGCTAAGCTTGTTGTATGAACCGAGGATAGCGATCGGGTCGGTGGTGTTGATGAATTCCGAGACCGAACATTCCTTGAACTGTGTGTAGTCACCCTCTTCGTAACCTTCTCTCTTTCTCTTCTTCTTCTCGGGGTTGAAGACCTTGGCCTCGTTATTGGGGGTGGGGTCCGCGAGTTCGGCGAAGACGTGCTTGGGGTCGAGGAACTTGGGATCCAGGTGCTTGGGGGCCTTGTAGCCGCGGCAGACGACGAAAATTTCGGCCGACACGTTTCGGGAAGAGGGGGGTTTCGTGGCTTCGACGGAGGTGAAGAGCTGCTTGAACACCCACAGCAGCGGATTGTAGTCCTTCGATCGGAAGACCTTGGTCACGAATGTACCGCCCTCGGCCAAGAACTCGGTGGCCAGCTTCATCGACTGCAGCACCAACTCGGACTGGGAGAAGGCATCTTGAGTCCAGGCTGTACCGACGTTGGGAGCACCATCGTGAAGAACTGTGTCCGCCTTCCAGTGCTTCAGGTGTTGTCTGAGAGTGGCGCGACACTTGTCGGTTGTAATATCGGCTTGGAACGAGATCACACGGGGGATAGGCTTGATGGGCGCAAGATCGACACCGACGATGATACTCTGGGCGGGCATGCATTCTGCAGCAACTTGACACCAACCCTTTTCATCACGGATTTGTTAGATTCCCAGCCAAGCCGAAAGAGTTCCAGGTGGGTGGGCCAATGTACTTACACCGGGGGCCGCGCAAAGATCGATGAGGACTTTGCTCTTCTGCAGGAAACCATACTTCTTGTTGAGCTGGACCAGCTTGAACGCCGATCTAGCTCGGTATCCCTTTTCTTTCGCAAGGCGATACCACTTATCCAAACGACCTTTACCGTGCTGATTGTTGTCAGTACAAATTGTTTTCGCGGAAGGTGCAATCACAGTACCTTCTTTTGAATCGCCATCTTGACAAGCGGGCAGTCGAGATAAACTCGACGTCAAGACCCGAACTGGCGAAATTAAAAGAAAGAGGAGGTAAGAGACAAAGAGAGGGTTGGTTGGTTGGAGGAACCGGCGGGCGGATTTGTTCTATGCACGGGAAAAAAAAGTTATCGGACGGGACTTGGAGACAAGCCTGGATGGGTTTCTCCACATTCGGGCCCGAAACAATGAAAAATTTCCCCTTTCTGGGCGGTGGGATGTGGCGGTGCGGGAATGAGCCACATTTGGGAAGTTGTTTGTTGCCTTTGTCTGTTTCTACGTGCCTGAGGTTGCAAGCAAGAGACGGTCTGAGTGAGTAACATGTGACGTGATATCACCATACTGGAGGCCAATCGCCCCTCGGCCTGATAACAACTTATCCCCAACCAAATCAATTCATCCCTCATCTTCCTGTTTCTTCCTGTGCTAACGATCTTTCCCTCCCTTCCCTTTTTCCCGCCCAGACGTACCTGGTGGCTACTATTAGTAGTCTTGGCCTGCTGGCCTTCCATCATAATTAAGGCCTTTCTTGGCTTTTCTCCAACAACAAGGCTTCTTTCATGCTTTGATCCCCCATCCCCACCCCTGGCCACCCAGGCCTCTTATATCAATATTCCACATATTCACAATCTTGGTGATGCCACTGTTAAACTTCCATGCCACCCATGGGATCTCGTAAGAGAGTAAAGCCCAGCCCGTCAGGCGCGGACTCGCGATCCACCACATCCTCAAATGACAGTTCCACCGCTTCGAGTTCCCCAGCCAAACAACGTGCGCGTGCGCAGAAGAAAGGAGGCGGTGTGGTGAGTGAATCGATCTCCATAGCGTTGCCGTAACAACAACCACAAGGTGATGCTTGGTGTAGCTAATACATGTGCTATCTTCGCTTTGTATGCAGAGCTGGTACCCATCAGTCTGGCCCGCCGTTTCGAGGGCTTCAAAAGCCGCCCCGGTTACCGAGGTTGCCCGTGAGAGCATCTCGGCCGCCGCCCAGCACACGTCCCCCAAACTCACCTCTTCGTCGTCCTCCCAACTCAGTGTCCTCAGGCGGTCTCGCCATCCCTCGCTCCAGCTGACTCGGAAGGATACCGCATCTAGCCGCTCCCTTCCCGCCAGTGCTACGACAACCATCGTCAATATCGCTTCTGATGGTACCGCGTCGACTCCCGCAGACGACGCCCGATCAGATCGTACTGCGGTGGCCGCGAAACCGACCGGGGAGGTAGCACGGAGCGATAGGGGCGCAGCCGTGGCGGACGTGACGAGCAAGGGACAGACGAATACGGCCACTGCGACAGCAGCCGCGGACGAGAGTGCCACCGGTGCGGTCTCGGGTGCCCCGTCGGACTCCCAAACAGCTGGCTGGCTTTCATGGTTCTACGGACAGCCGGCGGCCGATCAATCCGTTCAAAAAGATCAAATGGCAAAGACGGCAGAGGAGCCATCCTCGGAACCCCAAGACAAAAAGGAAGAAGAAAGGACGATAGAAGACCGAACACGAACAGAACCAGCACCAGCACCAGCACCAGAGCCAGAGCCAGAACCTAGCCAGAACCAGCATCAGCCCACCGAAATAAGCGAGGTCTCTGGAACAGCCCAAAAGCGATCCTGGCTTCAGATGTGGTATGGCTCATCGGCCTCCAAGGAATCGGAAAATACTCCCAGCGAGCCGTCTAATGGAACTAATACACCTACTCCATCTTTAACACATGCAGCACCCGCACCGAGCCAAGAAAATGACACGCAAGGGGAAGTACACAGCCCAGTCAAACCGCCAGATACCAATGCAAAAGCTTCCGGGTGGAGTTTCTGGTTCAAGGATGCTTCGAAGGATGCCGAACCCGGAAAGCCACAAGATGCTCAGCTAGCCGAAGCGTCAATGACCCAAGAGCCTTCGAAAAAGCCTGCAGTAGAACCTGAGCCTGAACCTGAGCCTGAGCCTAGGGTGGAAGTTGTCAAGAAAGGAAGCGTCAAATCGAAGGCTTCAAAGAGCACTCCTAACCTTCTAGATAAAGCCACTGCACGAGCCGAAGCGGATGTCAGTGCTTCGACTCAAGGTCCGACTGAGACAGTAGCAGCAAAACAATTACAGAAGATCCTGCCGAACCAGCTGCTTCCGCGGTTCGAGGACACATTCGCCTTGGAAGAGAAGCCAGGCATATTTCAGACGATAGGGCGGTACCTGCACTACAACAAACAACCTGAGAACAAGCATGTATATATGGTTCGAGATCCACCTCATATCAAGAGGGCATTGGCCATCGGTGTGCACGGATATTTTCCCGCTCCTCTGATTCGAAGTGTTCTCGGACAGCCAACAGGCACATCGATCAGATTCTCAACCATGGCCGCGGAAGCTATACAGAAGTGGGCAGAGGACTTTGGCATCAAATGCGACGTTGAGAAGATTGCCTTGGAAGGCGAAGGCCGGATAGCCGAACGCGTGGAGTTGCTGTGGAAGCTGCTACTGAACTGGATGGAGGAGATCAGGAAGGCGGACTTTATCTTGATTGCCTGTCACAGTCAGGGCGTTCCGGTGGCAATCATGTTAGTTGCCAAGCTGATATTCTTCGGCTGCATCAACGCATCGCGGGTCGGCATCTGCGCCATGGCGGGCGTCAACCTGGGCCCCTTCACGGACTACAGATCTCGCTGGATCAGTGGCTCAGCCGGCGAGCTTTTCGAGTTTGCGTTGCCGTACAGCCAGGTGTCGAGGGATTACGAAGCGGCCTTACGCACATGCTTAGATTTCGGCGTCCGAATATCTTACATTGGAAGTATCGACGATCAGCTAGTTTCGTTAGAGGTATGCTGTCTTTGCGCATCTAACTGCTTCATGCACTAACGAGCCTTTCTGCCAAGTCCTCGCTATTCACCCCGGTGACCCATCCGTACATCTACCGTGCAGCCTTCGTCGACGGCCGAGTGCACGCTCCCAGCTTGTACGTGCAACACCCACCGCCCCAGAAACATCAGCATCTACTAACAACGCTTAACAGTTTATCCCACCTCGTCGGCTTCGTCCTCAAACTCCGCAACCTCGGGATCGCCGACCACGGACTCATCCGCGAACTAAGCTCCCCACTAGCAGGCAGCCTCTACACTGGCGAAGGCCACTCACGGCTCTACGACGACCCAGCAGTCTACCGGTTCGTACTCCTCCCCTATTCACCACAAACCCAACCCACTAACCCTCCAACCCACAAACCAAAAGCCTCGCCATCGAATTCGCCCTGCAAACCACCTCCCTCCCAACAACAACCCTACACATCAAACGCACCCAACCCGCCACCCCAGCAAACCCTTACATCCTCCCCTTCGCGATGCGCGGCCTCCTGGAAGAGGAATACGTCCGCCGCGAGCTCCTCACCGAGACGACCGAACTCCTCCGCCAATTCGACGACTGGAAACCCACCAGTAAGGTGCTCAAGGATGTGAAGTTCCGGTTAGAGGGGATTCGGTCCAAGTTGTAATTCTTCTTTCATTCTCGAACTAGCTGTCATCCATCCATCCATGAACATCCATGAACATAGAAGAAGAGAGTTTCATACCATCGAATTTTGCTCCGTGGTGTTTTTTGCTTGTGGTTTGGTTTGGTTTGGTCTGATTTGGTCTCTTGCTTGAGCTGCTGGTTTGGGTAGCTTGTATTTAGCGGGTGGCTTTTCGCTTTACTAGAATTCTTGAGCTTCTGAAGGGCTGGCTTGTGAAGGAATGTATGTGCCTTGGTCGAATGGTTGTGGGGGGGGGGGGGGGGGGGGGGGGGGGTTGCTTCTGTATATAATTTATTCGTTTCGGTGATCGGTAGACATCCCCCAATGAATCATGAGTTGAGATTGGTTCGACCATGAGTTTGATTGTGTTTCCTCTCGACAAGTTCCGACGTTTAGACTCGAGCACGACGGGCTGGAGCTGGGAGTTACTGGACTGGATGCCTGGCTGCCAAGAAGAGTGAGAAGCTTTTGCCTTCCAAGTGGCTCGGCGGTCTAGTGAGTGGGGGACGGTGGAAGGATAGAAGGAAGGGCAGCTGCCACTCCAAATATACATACTGTATGTCGCCACTAGATGCGTAGGGTTTCAATTACTTCCAAGAAACAAGGTGTGATGTGTCTCTAAAGAACAAGACTAGGACACTCATGATATTCATATCGTTGCTCATCATTAAATATCAGACAACCACAAAAACCAAAAATGAATCGCTAGGCCAGTCCACACATATATCCGGACTCTTCTTAGAAACGCCAAGGTATGTATGTATCTTCGTTTGCTTGCTTTTCAGGGGCGGGGCATGATAGGAAATTCTACAGATTGGGATGTAGACAAATTAATCTCATTAGGTGAGATGTGTGTATGTACGAGTCGAGAGATTAGATATTGGTGGAGAAATTGGGACTCTTCATGCTTGGATAAACGCCGTATGATATGCACCCTCGATTTCATCTGTAAGTCAAATGTTAGCTCCACCAAAATCGACTCACCCTACAAGGAAGGCTTACCTCTCATGCCATCTAACGCCTCGAAAGCAAGCGCGTAATTCGACGCCGTTGCGATGATGCGCTCCAGCCCCTCCCGGATCTCTTCGATCAGTCGGTCGGACGGGCTACTCATGTTGTCGCTGCCGTAGTCTGGGGTCATCTGCTTCTCGACGCGGGCTTTGTAGAATATCATCAACATGGCGTAACTACCCTGCATGAGACAGCAGGCGAACGATGGCATGGTCCGCGGGAGTTGGCTCGACAGTAGCTGCAGGCCTTGTTGAGGGTGGCAGTTATCCTGAAGCGGCTGCGGGAGAGGTAGGCAGTGGAACATTTGAGAGATCAGAAGGGACGCCCGAAGGCATATTTTGGCCGAGTGTTGGCTGCTGTAAGGAAATCCACTTGTGAAAGAATACTGAGGTATAGATGAGAACTCGGAGGACGTTGAAGATGCGGAAGAAGGGGTATATTCAGATGGGGATTGCTGGAACATGTCGAGACTGCTACAGGAGCAACCGACCCGGGTAATGCCGTCTTGTGTCGCCGGGCTTTTTACGGCGTCGGCTGATACAGGGCTGGTGGTGGTGGCCGCGGTAAGATCGCAATGTTTCTTGATGAAGATGGGTATATCGGAGAATGCTCTGAAACGATGGATCTTGATTTGAGCGCTGAGGTCATGGTCAGCATCATCACGAACTGTTCAGCAATGAGGAAAGCGATCCTACCTCGACAGCTTGATACGCGAAATGGAGCGAATACTTTGAGCCGTTATAGATTCTATGTCACCCCCACAAGTCATGGGCTGCGGAACTATGGGCAACAGATTCGACTGCGCTAAAGCGGAACCTGCCCATGAATCGAGTTGCTGCATTCGCTCGAAGATGTATTGCATGTTCGTTCTGGTTAAGACGCATTTGTTGAGATCGACGACGAACTGTGTTGCCGATACAAGCACTTGTTGAGCTTGGATCAGAACGGTCCACCCCTGCAGAAAGTGTCAGGAATACGATCGCTACTACGAAGGAAAACAAGCTCACGTCGGGATCAGCAGAGAAGCGTGGGTAGGGGGTGACGAATTGAGGATCGTTGGCGACAATAGAGAGCGGCTTATAACCCTGCGTTAGCGATACCCTTCGAATTATTACAAAAGTCCTCAGTGAACCTACTGTTGCGCTAACAATAGAACCTTGGAGGACGCAATAATACTACCGAGGGTCAGACAGAAATCCAAGGAGATTATGATCCAGTGTTCTTACGGTCATCCACCAAGCTCTTCTTCGAGCTTCTGAGAATTCATCATAATCATCGCCGAGCGAGTGCAGAGACATGTCCAGTGCTATTGCCAGGGCTTGACCGGCACGATATCTCATCTTCAACAAGTTCCCTCGTTGGGTGTATTCGTAGACTGAGAGAACTAAAAGTGCCAATATGCTCTCCAGTTCCACAGGCGCTCGAGGGTGAAGAGGAGCTCGGTCAATGAGGGGCCGGTCATTGGACAGCGCTTGTGCAGGATCAGTGGTCGAGACATGGAGCTCGCAGTCGGATTCGATGCTCGAATTGGCCATCTGCGCAAACGTCTGGGCGTATGTTCGGCGACGGACCACAGAGGCGGGACTAGATGGTTCAAGATCGTTTGGATGTGGCACTAGAGCTAATATGGCCGAGATCGCACAGCTGAGGGGAGATTGTGGCCGATAGGGTATCATGGGTTCCTCTGTAGGTGACTCGGTGAACGAACCGACGCAGTCCAGAGGTCGATCTGGGATGCGCGGGGTCAACCTCGGCGGAAGTATAGGGAAATAATGATGGATGAATTCATAGTAGGCATTCAAGCTGTCGCCACAATCAGAGAAGTTCAGCAAGCTTCAACAATGAACAGTACTCACATATCTATTTCACCGCCGTAAGTCCTAACCAGGGAGCGCGATGGGACATTCGATGGCGAAGGAGTGGGCTCCATTTGGACTGGAATATTACTCTCGCCATCAGGGACGAAAAGATCTGTGAACATGGCGTGCACATCAGACGGAAAGTCCAGGCTTCTGAGTCCTGCCCCAGGGATTGATAGTACATCAATCTGGCCAAAGACTTCCGAGGCTGAATCTTCGTTAGCTGTGATTTCGTCAAGGTGATCTTCTCGTATCAGGTGCTTACAGTCAGTGAACCCGGAGGATGGTGGGGTAATCATGGCGCTCTGCTCGTCATCTTGCTGAACGGCCTCATCCGAAGAGATCGAAGGCTTCTTCTTCTTTCGTGGACCCCCGCGTTTACTAGGCAGGTAGGAGCACTTCCGCTTCTTGCTAAGACACTTTGCCACCGAGATCGAATCAGCACATACTTCACCAGGGCGCCATCGATATCGAAGGACTTATATTGGGAGCTAAAATGCAAAAATAGACGAAGGAAAGCGCAAGGGAGGGGGTGCGCTTGTGAGAATAATCGCTATGCACTGGAACACGCCACTTGGCGAGGGGAGAAAACATACGTTTGTGCAAGGGTCTTGTCCATCGCACCGTGTTCGTGAAGCACGACTGGGATAAAGAAATTAGTCGCAATGAACGACAAGACGAGATCCAAGGTAGCTTGCAGCGGAAACCAAGCTCAGTGCTTGCACGACGGCTCCAGATGGATGCGACGCCACTTACCACGCGAGACATGCTACTTTGACAGGAGGCTTTGCAAATTTCTTGCGGACAACGGCGGGCTTGGAAACCTTGGACTGTGTAACTGTCGTGACTCCCTCATCTTCGTACGTATGCTGAGAGTCGTCCAGAGCCATGGCGGGCGTGGTTTGGAGACACAGAGCAGCAGCGGGAAGTAAATGGTAGGAAGATCATGCAACGGCTTCCAGGGCGTGCTACCATCACCCACACAATCTAAATGGAGAGTCTCCCGGAGCGCATAACTCGAGAATTACTGGAAAGAACGAAACCGGAAAGACGCAGAAATCACCATCCAGGGAGTTTTCCGGGGTAGTCCGCCAAATCGGGGAGGTCGGGGTGGGTAAATCAACTCGCTCAAGAGTGGTCTGATATACACTGTAGCATTGGGGCGAGCTGGGCTGGGCTGTAGTTAGTTGTTAGTTAGTTTAGAGAGAGTGAGCGGACGGCTTACTCATCCTCGAGGTCGAGATCCAAATCCCGAAGCGTGGGTGTTTCGGGATTTGGATTTGCTTCTATCGACAGACGATCGCAGAGGGTGGCGGCAGCCGCAGAAGTGCGTGGATTAGTCAAATTGCACAAGGCAAAAAGTGAAAAAGCATCATCGATGGTTTTCTCCCGATCTGCGCGTTGGACATATCTCGGAGAACTGAAGAACGACCTCTGTGGAATCACTGTTTGGGGGAGATTGGATTGTGAGATCTATTTTGATGGTCCATCTTTTGATCGATCGTTCCAATGGCTTAAGCTCCTTCCTGTTCAGGCAGGCTGCATTGCGACCAAATCATTGTCACGTGATGATCATCTGCTGTGCTGCACATTCAAAACATTTACTGCGGGTCGTCGTTCTGGAATGGAGTCTCTGCCACAGCGTCATTGAGGGGCAGTTGGAATTCGCAATCAGAATCCTTGTCCCACAGCCTCTGCCAAAAAGATAGAGAGAGAGAGAGAGAGAGGGAGGGAGAGAGAGAGAGCCGATTACTCCGTACTATCATATACATACATGTTGACTGCCGACTCATTTGCAATGCGACGGCGGCCAGTCTCCGCAATAGTCCCGAGAATTAACCTTTCCCGAATCTGATGCGTGATTGATCTAGACTCGTTGGTCAATCGGTACCGGAATTTGTGAGGCGAGCAAAATGCTTGAACAAAAGTACTTAGTACGCCTTGCAGCACAAGAGCCTTATCAATCACGGAAAATGCAAAGTCCCGCCTTTGCCACCACACTAGGAGAGGTGTTGTACTCGTAGACCCCCCGAAAGTTGACTATTGAAAGTACTAAAGTTAGCATTTCAGGGTAAAACGCATTATAGAACCAAGATTTATTTCGCTATATAGCCCGGGTTGCAACCAGATAGTACTGGTCGAATGCAAGCTCTCTATAGCTCAGTTTCAGGACGGCGGAAGAGCATGGATCTTTATCCCTGAGATCCGCTTCACACTGTACCAGACGCTGTCAGGAACCCGCACGGGGAGCTTATGCCCCTTTAGCTGTTGGTCGATCAACCACATCCCCACCACAAATTCTTCGCGGTCCAAAAGTCCGTTCTTCTGCCTATCGACTAGGTTCCAGATTTGCTCCAGGACATGCTGTGGGAGATCGCTCCGAGACCAAATGTCTCGGACCACAAGGTTGACTACCATCTCGGATGCATCGCGGGGCAGCAAGCCAGGGGGGATCTGTGACGGGGAAGGAACAAGCAATCCTTTGTTTGCCGCCCAGACGCCTTCGTACTTTTTCCGCTCTTTCTCACTTACTTCGCTCCGCCACCGCTTTCGGTCACCTTCATGGTGTTTGTGCGGGTGTTTGCGAATTAAGTGCTTGTGTTGACGATATCCCTCTTCCTCGTCCGAGCTGCTAGGTTGTCGAAGCGTCTGCCGTAACACAGTAGGGGGACTGGATGATTGTAGATGGTCGTGTTTCTTAGTGTGTCCCAGATGTACGATGGAACGTGACCGAGGTCGGCGCCGGGGTGGTGGAGGGGGAGGGGAGGTTTTCCTCTGTTGTGAAGCTCGTGTGGAAGCCAATGATGATGCTACGATGGCATCTGAAAGGACTCCTTCGCTCAGTCCCGAGGTACTATCAAGCAGGCTTGGAGTACTATTGGTCACAGACTTAGCATAGAGGGACGCGGAGCTCGGACTTGACGGCCGCGCTCGGGCATCACTACTGCTGAGGAGAACTCGATGGCTTGCGAGGTCTGACTTCAAAGATGACGTTTCACTCGGCCGCGGGGGTAATAAAGGTGCCTGTTCGTTGGTCTTGCTAGAATCCCTTGAAGGTAGTGACGGACGCGAGCTAGGAAGATCTTTGGGCTTCTCTGATCCTGAAGGGGCGTTGATTCCAGGCGGGTTGAGACAAGGCTTTCGAGGCACTGGCGGTGGTCGAGATTTTGTCGCAGCCAGCTGCGCAAAATCGGACACAGCAGAGCCCGGCCTGACGGGCTTTCGCTCAACTTGCTTGTTTCCGAGCCGAGGGTCCTGCTCGTCTCTTAAGATCTTGTCGAACGAAGCCTTGCTCGCCGCTGTGGCCCACACAGGCTTGGGTGCCAGAAGCTGTGGTCTGTCCCGCTCTCCACCAGGTCTCATTGGAAGATTAATGCTGGCGCTGCTGCTGCTTGGGGTGGGAGGCGGTTTCTTGCCAGGCGTGGTCCTCCCCGCCGCGAGCTGTGCGGCAATCCGCTGCGGGGTACGTGGTCTCAAGGCCCCTACATTCCCCAATACAAGGTGGGATGAATCCCTGGTGTCACTAGGGTGGCCATATGCGCTGAATTTGCCGATTTTGTCCTTGACCGAACCCGATTCGGGGGTCTCTGGGGACTGGTTGCTGCGAAGAGAGGCCCTATCAGAGGCATGATAGTTCATGGTGACAGATCCCCTGGGCGGGCCAGATCGGTGGCTGACAACAGGAGGATGTCTGTTCGCGGACCTTGCATTAAAAGCCGCTGTCGCTCCTTGGAGAGCTGTCACCGCGCTGGTAGCTTGACTGGTAGCTTGGCTTGGGGACACATGGGGAGGCAGCCGGCGGTCCAGAGCGGGCGTCGAACTCGCCATTCATAGGGGGAAGCCCGTTCCAAGGTTTCGCGCGGGTATTGAGACTGGATCGGAATTACTGCCAATGCCGGTTCAGTTCGTTTTGAGTGGTTGGTGGGGCAAAATTCTTTCACAAACTCATTTCAACTCGCAGAGGGAAGCTTGATGTCGATGATAGATAGAGGTCTAGATTGATAGACGTAGGGGGGGTTGATCGCAGGACGCTAGACTCAGACTGGAAAGCTTCCTTTCTTTGTGGCCTGGGGCAGCGGGCTTCAGCAGCTTTGCTGAGCTAATGCGGTCCGTGCGTGCCTAGAAAGAACCGAGATGCGATTGTGAAGAATGGAGTCCCAGTGCTGTCAATGACGATAGAAATTGAGATAAGGACCGCATCTCCAGATTTGAATGTGTCTATACACTGTCACACCATCGAGCTTCCTCGCGGGTAGGATTGTAGGGTCAAAACTGGTCCAAGCACCCCGGGATGGATGGACAGACTTGGCACAACAGGAGCAGTGTGGTCTTTACGTACGTTTAGTAAAATCAGGTCTTCATCTTCCCATCTCAACTATCTTTTCAGTATCTCAAGAGACACATGATCTCCGAGACTCAGCCTCGGCCCAATGCTTTGTTGAGGATGATGTCGACGCACGAAGGACGCCGCACATCAATCACCATTTGAGCTAGGAATCCACCCTCGGCTATTTAGCGCATGTATATATCATCTCCAACCTGGAAGTATCCAACTGATGATTCTTATTAAGTTCCAGCATGCTACTAGAAATACTACACACATAAGCAATGTCTGACAACATTCAAGAGAGGGGGATCGTGTCCAAGACTGCAGGTCCAAGATCGCTCCCACTCACTGCTATAGCATCAATTAGACCTCTAATTCCTGGACACACATGCGGATATTTAACCGACGACTGGCGGAAAAATCGAGCAAACCAAGACGTAAAGATGCAAGACTAAACTCAGTTCGCCAATGCGAGCATGCGGAGGCTGGGGCTCTCGTGGGCCTCGAAGACCCAAAAGGCGCCGCTAAACGGCAAGGGTCGATTAGCCCCGTTCGCTTCCCCGCTTCCTCTGCTCTGGGGCAGTTCCTGAACTTCCAGGTTGCAGCCAGCGCTCGTTGTCTGTTCATTTCTCTTTCTGCTTCTCCTCGCGAACCTTCGAGGGATTTTCCCGGTATCCCAACAATCAGATGCGACCAGGGTGTTACCACATGGCACGATGGGTATAGTTCGCAATCTGTCCGGTGATGATCCCTGCTGCTCAGCTCCATAACCTGTCCCTACCGCCGATGTACCTGTTGCCATGCCAGACTTGCTCCATCTGTGTTTGAACCAAGATTCGTCTATGCGACGCCATGTCCTCCGAGAAGAGCGACGCTGGGCAAGGTGCGAGGGACTCCTGCTTTGAGCTGGCTGCGAATGAGGCGACTAACTCAGCTTCGGTATTACAGAGGCTCCGATCCACCATGAAGCTGAAGAGGCAGCAAAGGATGAGGGCGACAATGATGATCAAGACATGCAACAGGGCTCGACAGCTAGCCTAACGAAGTGCTCAATATGTCAGAGTACCTTTCGGCGACCGGAGCACCTGAAGCGCCATTTTCGCAGTCATACAAAAGAGAAGCCGTTCGAGTGCGCGCAGTGCGGCCGTCATTTTTCGAGAACGTATGCACTCGATATCATAATTCATCCCTAAGTGTTGTTGCGTATCCGGCAAGAACTAACGTGGGGGCTTTTCTTTCTAGAGATACACTGCATCGGCATGAGCTCAGCCACCATAACGCTGGAATGGAAGGCGGGAAGGATCGTACCCATCGCATCACCGTGAAGACGTTCCGGGCTTGCTATAAATGTGCAGTCGCACGAGTTCGATGCAGTGGTGGTGCCCCGTGCGCGCGTTGCGAAAATCGGTCTCTCGACTGTCAGTATCCAACCGAGCGGCGTTCGAAAGCTAAGGCCCGGAAAGAGGCGGCGCAGTTATCCATGGTCCAAGATGAAGAGTTAAACGGGCAGTCTTCTTTCGCCGTACCATCAACACCCGCTGAAGACTCTGCTGCACGTTCCCCTCATGGTGGTGAATCGTCTCCTGCAAAGCCTCTCCAGTACCGAATGACGCAGTTTCAGCTTCAGTTGCCCGGAACGAATCTGCTACACAGGGATGACCCGTCATCACCTGTAGTACCAGCCGTTTCACATCATGGAGAAGCTCCCGTGACATTGTCGACTAATCCACAAAGCAATGCACCACAGGTCAATGCGATAGAGCTGTCCGCTCGACCCAATTTAGGCGCATCGAAAGGAATATCTGATATAAGCCAGACTACGTCGCATAACTCCGCTGGCATCAAATCTCAATCAAGAGAATCACGGAGATCTTTATCGCTCGCGCAAGGCGTACAATTGGTCGATCAAATGGCAGAGCCCGTGAGCACGACTAGCGCCTCACGTCCAATTCCAGTCAGTCTGAGCCATGATGCAAATATACCAACGACACGAAATCACCAGGCAGAGCTAGGGTCGATGGGATCTTTCCTGGACACGATCAATTCAGCTGGTCCTGCGATGAACTGGCTGCCGGGCGAGGTGCCCTATGATACATTCATCGAGCGTACGCATACAGCAATCCCTGCCGCCTACGCGGGGCAGGACGTCCGCGATGGATTCATGAACTATTCGTCATGGCTTCCCCCGGTGATGCATACAGCTAATGGGAGTCAAGAGCAAATGTTCCAGTCTTCTTTGAGACACGCCTCGATAAGTAGTGACAAGAACAGCCCTGAGAAGCCAGGACGCTCGACGCTGTCTAGCGCTACGAAACGACCGGCGACTCTATCAGAGGATAGAGCCGAACCCCGACAGTCGAAATCAAGACGGCAGCAAGACACCTGGTCAGACTTCTCCACATTGACTCCTGATGGCTTTTTCTCTACCGGAAGAGAAAATCTGCCTCGTCGGTTCTTGTTCCCTATTATTGAAGACTCTGCCATGCATGATATTCAGATTGGTCCCAGGCAGCTGATCGAATCATTGACATACGGCAAGATTCACAAGGCTTTCATTCAATTTTGTTGCACAGAAAGCATTCTCTTCTCGCCATTCGAATCTGAATATTTCCCGAGTGCCACCGTGCTTTCCGAATTTCTTCATCTCTACTTTCATCATTTCCAACCCGTTTATCCTATGTTCCACCCACCCACATTCAACGCAAACACATGCCACTGGGTAGTGACCTTGGCGCTGGCGGCCATAGGTAGCCACTATGCTAGGCTTCACGAGTCCGATGAGTGCGTTTCTGCGTTCCACGAGTTTCTCCGTCGAGCTATCATGGTAGAGGTAAGATCCCCTGCTATTATGCCATCGACCGGTAACTGATCCGTAGTTTGGAATAGAAAGAGAGATCTAGTCTCGACCAGGCACCGCTTTGGCTAGTTCAGGCAAAGCTTCTTAATTGCATTGGATTGCTCTATGGCAGTGATGAACGAGCTAGAACCTCTGCTCTCGACGGATTTGATGACATGACCAGTCTACTAAACCGTAACAAACTGCTGAGATCTCTGGGGAAACTCAAGTTAGTCTCGCATGACAAGCCACCAGAACAAAATTGGCTGCTTTGGATCGAGGACGAGGTCAGACGACGGACGGCCTATTTAGTATGGGTATGATGTTTTATACAGGAATGCATCTGCTGCGCTCAAAACTGACAGGGATCACAGCTTATGGACTGTACTGTTGCTTATCATTTCGACAAGCAGCCGTCCTTTTCACTCGAAGACGGCCAAGCCGTGCTTCCTTCTCATGAGAGGCTATGGCAAGCAGAGTCAGCCCATGTTTGGCAAGGACTTTTCGAACGCAACCCAGGTACATAGCTCCGTGTGCATTGGAAAATCGCTCTCTGACTGATGCTAGGCCAACCCGAGCTTTCTCTATACGATGCTGTACTGATCATGTACATTGAAAAGAGGCTTGTGTCAGATATCGGAGAGCTGAGTCACATTCTGCTGATCCATGCTCTTTACCAACGCATGTGGGAGGTTGGCGACTACTTCCGCCGACCGTTGTCATTCTGGAATCCGACCGCGAAGAAACAGTCTCGACACACGGCGATCCCGTCCGGATCCGTCTGGCTTCCCGGGATTCCATCGTACTCCAAGTGGCGCAACAGTGCATGTGATTCCTTGGACATACTCCATTGGGCCGCCAACAGCGCGGTGGCCACAGCTGCTGATCTTCGCAACCCCACGATCCTGCATCTCCACTCGGCTCGGATCGTTCTCCTTGCTCCCTTCCGGGAGATCCGGTCTCTGGCCCATTCGCTTGTGACCGACAGGGTCCGCTGGAGCGACCGGCATCAGAGCCTGGAGTGGCACTACATCCTACGGTGGGTCAAGCACGACCAGTTCAAGGCCCGCCTCGCCATCATCCATGCCGGCGCGACCCTTTTACACGCGCGCGGGAACACCAGCCACGCGTTCCACGAACCGGTCGCCGTGTTTCTGGCGACCCTGGTGCTGTGGGCTTATGGCGCCTGCTACGCGCAACTGCCCGACCGTGTCCGACCGGACCCCGGCAAGGAGTCCACTGTCATACATCTTGACCAGCCTTGCGATGACGAGTTGGTTCAGATCTTCGTCAGGGAGGGACAAGCCATCCAGGGGGTTTTGACGGGCGTGGGGGATATCTGCGCGCCGCAGGGCCCGGCGGGCGTCTTGCGGGCTGGAAGCGAGACGTTCGTCGATTTGATGTCGTGGGGGATATCGAGGAAATTCATGTCTATCCTTTCTAGGCTGGCGGATATTGTCTCGCAAGCTTGACTCTGCCAGTCACAAGAGCATATACACCTACAACTATGTTTTCTTCTTAGGAGATAGACGTCGATCAAGTGAGGCATAAATCACAACAAAGATACACATTCGCATGACCTGTTAGACTATATATGCTTGATTCTTATCAATAGAGTGAGAAATCCAATCAATAGAATAGATACACCTAGCATGAATTTCGAGCTCCAACCACCGGATAAGTGAGAACCCACTCACGATAACAACTCACCTCCTTTACATAGGCACTTTGTGTGGGAGTACTTTAGGCAGTGATGTCACGTCACATGCCCCTTATCTTATCGGTGGAGCTGCCGCCTAAAAACGCAGGCCGGGGTAAACCACCCAAACCTAAACAAGCTTATAACTGCAGCCACCATCCCCGATGCTTCTTAGGGACCAGGAACACGCTCCAGTAGTGCAGTCAGCTGCAGCGGCGCAAGATGGAATCCGACGAGGCCATGGAGGTAGAGGGCGGTCGCAGCGTTCACGCGCCCACCGGGCAGGAACATGAGTATGAGCGCGAGCATGAGCTGGGAGATGTGGATTTGGATGAGAAGTAAGTCCACGGCTACTGCACCCTCGGATGTCTTGCCTCCAGCCCTATAGAGCTCAAAGCAACCAACTAGGCGACATCTTCCAAGCTAACAAGACTCCAAAACGACACAGATACCCCAACCGACCACACAACCACTCCCCGACGGCGCCGTTCCACACTCTCTTCGAAGACCTCTTCAACCCGCTCAGCGCAATCAAAAAGAACCCACCCAACGCGAAACCCGCACCCGCACGCCGCAAACTGGGTCCCCACGGGGGCGGAGGCAGTCAAAGTACGCTGAGCCCATTCGAGCGACGACGGGACGTGATCGCGCGGTTCATCTCGCACTGGCGACAGACGGTGGGGGACGACATCTACCCTGCGTTCCGACTGATTCTGCCGGACAAGGACCGCGACCGGGCGATGTACGGGCTGAAGGAGAAGGCGATCGGCAAGATGCTGGTGAAGATCCTGAAGATCGACAAGAACTCGGAGGACGCGGTGGGGCTGGTCAACTGGAAGCTGCCGGGCGGCGCGGCGGCGCACGAGTCGCGGTTTCTGGCGGGCGACTTCGCGCGGCGCTGCTACGATGTCCTCTCCAAGCGGCCTATGCGCACCGAGGTCGGCGGTATGCTGATTGAGGAGGTCAATGAGCGGTTGGATCGGTTGTCGGCCGCTGGGGGCCGCGAGTCGGAGCAGTTGCCTATTCTTGAGGAGTTTTATCGTCGCATGAATCCTGAGGAGCTTCTGTGGCTTGTCCGTATTATTCTCCGCCAGATGAAGGTCGGTGCTACTGAGCGCACGCTCTTCGATGTCTGGCATCCCGATGCTGAGGGCTTGTATTCCATTTCTAGTAGCTTGCGCCGTGTGTGTTGGGAGTTGCATGATCCGAATGTGCGGTTGGAGGAGGAGAGGCGCGGTATTGCGTTGATGCAGTGCTTTCAGCCGCAGTTGGCGCAGTTTCAGATGCAGAGCTTCGATAAGATGGTGGAGAAGATGCGTGGGTTGGAGGGGGATGATCAGGGGTTTTGGATCGAGGAGAAACTGGATGGCGAGCGCATGCAGTTGCATATGGGTCCTGATGACGAGGTGGCCGGCGGCCGGCGCTTTTGCTTCTGGTCGCGCAAGGCGAAGGATTATACGTATCTGTATGGGAATGGGCTGTTCGATGAGAACGGCGCCCTGACCAGGCATCTGGCTGATGCGTTCGCGGATGGTGTGGATAGTGTCATCTTGGATGGCGAGATGATTGCGTGGAATCCCGAGCAGGATGCCCCCGAACCGTTCGGCACGCTCAAGTCCGCCGCCATCGCCGAGCAGCGCAACCCCTTCTCCAACGGTTCGCGCCCGCTGTTTCGCGTGTTCGATATCCTATACCTGAACGGGCATGACCTGACCCGGTACACGCTACGGGACCGCAGAAATGCGCTGCAGAAGAGCGTCAAGGACGTCCATCGCCGGTTCGAGGTCCATCCGTACGAAGAGGCCACCAGCACCGCGGAGGTCGAGGCCTCGCTGCGGCGCGTGGTGGCCGAGGCCTCGGAGGGTCTGGTGCTGAAGAACCCGCGGTCCCCGTACCGGCTGAACGAGCGCCACGATGACTGGATGAAGGTGAAGCCGGAGTACATGACCGAGTTCGGCGAGTCGCTGGACCTCATCGTCATCGGCGGCTACTACGGCAGTGGCCATCGCGGTGGGGCCCTCTCCAGCTTCCTGTGCGGCCTGCGCGTGGACGACCCCGGCGCCTCGCAGGACGCCGATGTCTCCAAATGCTACTCCTTCTGCAAGGTTGGCGGCGGTTTCACCGCCGCGGACTACGCCAACATCCGCCATCACACCGACGGCAAGTGGAAGGAGTGGAACCCCCGCAAACCGCCCACCGCGTACATCGAGCTGGCGGGCGCGGGCAACGCGCAGCACGAGCGGCCGGACATGTGGATCAAGCCCGAGGACTCGGTGGTCTTGTGCGTCAAGGCTGCCTCGGTCTCGGTCAGCGACCAGTTCCGCATCGGCCTGACGTTGCGCTTCCCACGGTTCAAGAGACTCCGCGGTGACAAGGACTGGAAGAGCGCGCTGTCGGTGCAGGAGTTCCTCGACCTCAAGTCCAACGTCGAGCAGGAGCAGAAGGAGAAGGCGTTCAACGTGGAGAACTTCCGCAAGAAGCGGCAGAAGAAGTCCACCAAGAAGCCGCTAGCTATTGCCGGGTATGACGAGGATGCGGAGGTCAAGTATGCCGGTCCGTCGGGGCATATATTCGAGGGACTCAATTTCTGTACGTTCCTCGCACGCCTTTTGGGGGAGATTGCATTTACTGATCTTGGTCATTAGTTGTCATGACCGACTCGACTACCTCGGTCAAGCAGAGCAAGGCTGAGTTGGAACAGCTAGTGAAAAGTCACGGCGGCAAGTTCTACCAGACGAACACGGCAGCTCCTGACATGATCTGCGTGGCCGATAGACGTAAGACACTTTCTGTTCCGTGTGTCGCACAGACTGACATGAACCAGGAACGGTCAAGGCGGCTTCGCTGCAGAAGAACGGCGAAGTGGACATCATACGCCCGTCTTGGGTTCTGGACTGCATCCGCCAGAGCGATATAGATGCCGGGCTGGCGGATCTACTCCTCCCTCTCGAGCCCAGGTAGACAAACTCCTGTAGACTGGCCCAAGGGTACAGATAAGCTGACGGTGGCAGACACATGTTCTACACCACGCCGCAGAAAGAGGCAGAGGTAGCATCCAGCGTCGACCGCTTTGGCGACAGCTATGCGCGCAGCACGACGCAGGAGGAGCTAAGCGAGGTAGGACATCATCCCCAGGTTCAGCCTCGGTCCCGGTCCTGGGAGCGTATCCACTCACTTAGACTCAGATCCTGAACAAGATGAAGACCGACGACGACAACGCTGACACGACCCCTGACCGCAACGCCTACGCCAAACTCAAACAACACATCTACGACAAAGTGAATGCTGGCTGGCCACTCCCCTGCGGCTGGCTATTCGACGGCCTAGTCTTCTACTTCCCCCCAACGAAGCCACAACCAGCCGCAGATGACCCCGAGGACGACCCCGAGGAATTAACCCACCCGTCACTGGCCCTCACGCGCAACACAGCACGATTCGCGGGCGCGAAGCTGGTCGACACGCCCGCCGATCCAGCCATCACCCATGTAGTCGTCTACCAGCCCGAGCCGGGGGGTCTTTCCAAGGCCGCGTACAGATCCTTACGGGGGAATTGGTCCGCGGCGCCCGGGAAGAAGATCCCTCATATGGTGACTACGGAGTGGGTGGATGAGAGCTGGCGACAACAGACGCTGTTGGATGAAGAGCGTAAGTTTTTGTTTTGAAAGGGAAGGTGGCATGGCCTGGCTGGCTGGCTGGCTGACTTGTGGCAGAATTCCAGGTCCAACCTTCCCGGAGGCCGGGGGAGCATATCTGAGCGTAGCGTAACGTCATGTCATGTCACGTCGGGTAGACGCGCAGATGGTGGTGAGTTGGTGTCTCACTGTCTTACCTTTTGCCGTGAGTAGTATAATGGGCTTGGGATTGGGATTGGGGGCAGGGAAAGATATGATGTTGGATGGCCGCCGGGCTGTCACGGTGGTAGGGCGCTTATCTTGGGGTGGTTCTTGTGAGACTGGTATTTATAGGTCGGTGTTGGGGTGTTTTGGGATGCATGCAGCGGCACCAATGGCGGGGGCGTTGCTTATCTCTGGGCAATGCAGGGTCTCGAGTGTTATTTTCGGGATGAGGGAGGTAGTCTGGAGGTCGATCAATTAATGAATTCATGTACTCGTGGTGTCTGCTGCACTTCATCTTCCTTTCGGAAATATTCACACGTCCTAGTATAGTGTAGCATAGCATCAGATTCCAACCAACAGATCGACATACCAGTATATATCCATCAAGAACACCCCATAAACCCTTTACAACCAACCCTCCCCATCTCCAACGAGGTACTCCGTAGGAACTGCACTCATAGACATAGAATCCTAGTAAAGATAGGCAATCCACCCACCCCCGAGTCCCAGTCCCCCTCCCAACAACTACAGTAGAAGTGTAGGTAGAAACCCCCACAACCGATTGGCCAGAGATAAGCCCGTCCAAACCCGCCCATCACAAGCACCTCCCATCATCCCCATCCACAAGGATGAATCATGGCTCATGGCTCATGCCTCAACCTGCCACACCCACACACACACACACACGATAAAGCAAGATTGAATCCTTGAAAGCATGCATCGGCTTCCTCGGAAGCCTATCTCCCTGCCTACGTATCCACGAGTCGTTCCCCTCCGATGCAGATTCACGCACCTCTAAGTTTGAAAATTACCGTCTTACGGTGTCACCCCACTTACTTTCCCACCTATCCCAAGGTAAAGAGGTGTGAAGGATGGTATCATGATCGCCAGGTGATTCTGCCTCCGACTATCCTACCTGTTTCTACCTACGTATGTAGAGGTTGGTGGGTGGCGGAGGAGCGAGCTTGCTTGCTGGCTAGGGGATGATTGATTGGAGTAGACCAAGAGCTGGGTTTGCCACCCCCGGAGTTTAGGTTCGTTTCATTTAATTTAGATTGAGGTGAGGTGAGGTGTCGTCATTCTTGTCAGCTTGTTTCTTCCTCTCTCTTCTGCAGTTGAGGTACGTTATCCTCGGTGTTGGCGATTGTGCTGTGTTCTGGTTGGAGAGCTCACCCCTCGTGTTTGAGGGGACTTTTGATGGTTTGGGTTGTGTCTGCTGGTATACCATCGGGTTGTGTATATACTGTTTAGTATCGATGTTGTCGCTGGTAGTACCGTAATCATCTATGATATGGTGTGATTTATCAAGAAGCAATTCAACCGTATGCGGTTGAACCCTTCCCCTGCCTGCGGGTAAACTACCCACCCCCCCTCGTGCAAACGGGGTTAATCTATTCTCTAGCCTTGTAGCAAGGCAACAAAACAAGAAACAAGAACTGGCTGGATGGCGGATGCAGGGCGCCGGTTCTCCGTCTTTACCTAGTGTGTGTGTTTCCGGCGGGAGGGGGCGGCGGGCTAATGTTTAGTAGATGCAGCTAGACTATAGTACGACATTAATCGAGAATCCATATTTAGGAATGTAAGTTCTGATTCTGTATACTTAGGTGTAATAGTAATAGTAGTAGTAGTAGCAATTGTAGTCATCGACAGGTATAGGACCAGGTACCCAAGTCTCCCCCCCAAAGTAACGCCGGTGGATGCATCCAAACTCCCAATTCGCTATGTACAGACACAAAAGACCAAACTCCGGAACAACAAATAATAATCAACGGTTTACATGCTTTCGACGGAAATGCCCACCCAGCGGGCTGGCACCGCGTTCTCGTCCTCTTCCTCATCCTCGTAGTAGTCGTAGCGGATCATGCGCGCCGGTTGCGTCCCCTTCCGCGCGGGCAGCCAGATCCGGGCGCGCGTCGGGATGTCGTCCCGTAGTTTGCCGCTGCGTCGCATATTCATCTCCAGCACCACCATCCGCAGGAAGTCACTGTTCTCGCGCGGTTCCCGTTGGCGGGGCATTGGGGGAATTTCCGGGTCGACAGGTACCAAGAAGGGCTGGCGCTGGGAGTGCTTGACGGCGCGCTGCTGGTGACCGCCGCCGCCGCGTCGTTTACCCGTCGAGCGTCGGTAGGTCTGCATCTGCACGGAGACCGGGCAGTCGGCGGTCTCGTCGTGCGGATAATCCTGGTAGGCGTACATCTCGGCCGGGGATACGGTGGGGATCGGGTTCAAGTACCGGCGGAGAGCGGGCGACGGCGGCTCGCACATCGGCGGAGGCCGTCGGTCGTCCGTCATCTCTGGCGTGATCGTGAACATCGACCGCGTCAGGAAGTCGTCCGGTTGCACCGACGGGGTCGCGAAGGTGGAGACGCTTTGGGCGGCCGACTTGATCGCCCGGAGCGAGGCGGTCAGGTTCGACTTGAAAGTCGCCCCGAGGCGCGGGAAGGATCGCGACGGCGTCGGCGTGCTTGGCGCTGGCACCGTCACCGCCAGGAACTCCTGCATGTCGAGCTCGTCCTCGGACTCGCAGTCCTCGGTCTCCAGCAGGGGGTGGTCGAAGGCGCAGTTTTCGCACGGCGAGGAGCGCAGGAATCGACCACGGTCGAGTGGGCTGCGCTGGCTGGATGGCGTCGCCGGCGTAGGCAGACTTGGCGGCGACTCCAGGTCCCGTTCGAGAGACGGAGTGGATGCAATGGAGATGGAGGATGCTGAGAACGACGGCGCCTCGCTGTCGCAGTCGCTTCCGGCGGTAGACCTCTCCGTGTCTTCCGGGGGACTCAGCAGTAGGTCGAGGGCGGTGTTGCCGGTGCTATCCATCAGGTTGTCGCCCACCCCATCCAACAACAACTTGCTGAAATCCTGCACATGGTTTCCCCGTGGTAACCGCCGGGAGTCTCGTCCGCTCACCCCTCGCCGTCGCGCTGGGATCGCCGTTGCTTCCAGGATCGATGCGATGGAGCTGGGGACGAGTCGATCGGACAACGTCCCCGATGACGACTGAGGAGTGAGGGTTCTCGGTTTTCGTGGGGTCCTGGGCCCTTTGTTTGCCGTCTGCGAGTGTACGGAGGTCATGCGCGGACCTCGTTTGGGAGGAATGACGACCGGGTTGGAAGGGATGGCCGATGGTGAGATGTCGGAGTCGAAGGGGAGTTCGAGGCCCTCAATATCCCGGACGCCCAGCGATCTGCCAGCGGTCTTCTCGCCCCGAGTTCCCTTCATGGGAGAAGACACTGAGCTAAACAAAAAAGCTCGTGGGACCATCATCTTTACAGTTCCGTGGATTTCGATACACAAGACAAGAATAGTTTGATAAGGCGGCCTAGGCCAGACGAGGCACTCTGATCGAGCGTCTGAGCGAGATACATGGATGGGAAGAAGAACACAAAAGGAAAAAGAGAGAAGAGCGTCTGATAGACACCTCTCCCGACGGAAGAATGGACTCCGCCGAAGAATATATAATAAGAGTATCCGCTAGCGATGAGAACCACTTTTGGTGTGTTGGCAGAGCCCCAGTTCGAGCGGGAGCCAAAAGCGGAAGAACGGCCGGGTGCGTCTGCAGGCACGCGACTGGCAGGTGTACTGATAAGAGAGGTGGGAAAAGACGGGCAGAAGAGGAGAAAGAGAGATGAAGAATAGGCTGATCGATGAGAGTATAAGAAGAGAATAAGAAGTAGGGAGAGGAAGAGAGTGTGGTGTGTGTGTGTGTGTGTGTGTAAAAGTGCAAGTGTTGTCAGAGAGAGAGTCGGGGGGAGACGGAGAGAGAGAGAGAGAGAAAGACAGTGAGCCAAAAATGAATGAAGAAGAAGGCAAAAAGCATAAGGTAGTAATGATCTCAACGCCAGTCGTGGAAAGCGATAAGAAACGGAAGTTAAGACGGTAATGGAACTAAGTAATTCTCAGCCTGAGTCCCCGTAATTGGGAAGAAGCCAACAGTGAGGCGCTCACCGCTTTGTCCCGAAAAAGGCTGGTAGGTTTCAGGCGGTAAGGGCGGATGCCGACTGCCGGGACCATACCATACCTTTCAAAAGTACTAGTCCCGTATGGCCGGTGTATGCATCTGGTCTCACGGTATGTTCTGGAACCCATCACGTAACGTCTTCGGGGCTGGATCCCGGCCGAAGAATGCCCCGGTCCCCACCAAAGAATGTTCCATCATACCCGCGGCTTACGTACTTTTGCACCACACAGTAACTTTCAATTTACCGAGCAGGCGAGGGTTTGACGGCCGAGAGACATCAACAGTAGGACAGTAGATAGGTAGAGTAGATGCAATACCTCACTAGTATATGATTTGTGCCCAACCACTTTGAATGACCATCCATCCCTCTGTCAACCTTAAGCAACTGCTGCACTCTGATCGCATCCTGCATCCGGGTGTAAGCGGCGGTTGAACGAGGGTCGTCCCGACGAAGTCATCTTGCTGACCCCTGACTGCTCGCCAGGCAAGTCATGCTGACGACAACCACCACTCGATTATGACTGATATATGCAGTGGTCTTGTGCCTGCAGCTGGTGTCCGATTACAGTTACTCATCTTGGACTGGGGGATGAATGATCAGCAGTCCTGTCTTGCCCTGCCCCCAGAGAGTTTTAACTTCTCTCACTTCTCTCACTCCTTCCTGCCAATGCCCGTAATCCACCTCTTATCGACGGAGCCACGACTAATAGTTATCGAGTAATAGCAAAGACCGGAATGTCAACCACAAGTTACAACCCTAGCCTCAAACCACCACCCGAACGATGGACAACAAATTCACGTAAAAAATCGGAAAAGAAGCGGTAAAGCAAAGGGGAAATCTCAGTGGGACTATTGTATCCATCCCTCACGGGTTATTTGCCGTGATGATCCAATCGCAGAGAAACGCCCGACTCAAAAGGCAGAGAAACCGAGACTGCACTTCATCTGGATTGGAGTTATTCATGGGGCGGATGTACCGTACCTACCCTAATCAGAAGCATTGATCGATAGATTGTCCCAGCGAAGCACAGATCATACAGAGGTAGGATGAAGTACTTCGCACTTAACATGTAAGCTCTTGCTCCCTTCCTCTCAACCCACCATCATATTCCTCTGGATGGACCGCAGAGATGAATGAGCACCGTAACCATGATCATCAATCAGATTAGTTGAACTGCCTTTTGACCAGCCATTCCAAGAGAACAAACAATCCAGGAAAGTTGGCTTGTCTATCAGCCGATCACTAAATGAGCGTCAGAATTGATTCATGATGTCTGTCGCAGAGAAAGAATATGTATTAGTCATCGCTCCCTCTTTCCCCTCTCCCTTTGCTTATCGCCGCCCGCCCTGCTTCCATTGAGATTCTCCTTCTCCTCATCTTCATGAATCTTCTTCAGTCCTATCGTCATCCCTGACCTTACATCGGCCAATCATTCTTCTTCATTCCAACTTCTTATCGTATTCCTGTTCACCCCCCAGCTTTGTTGGATCCCCCTACCCCAGTCGATCGTGCGGGTCATCTCAATCTGCCCATCTGATGCGAATCGTCGCGTAGTCTGTTCGGTTCGATCGGGACTCGATCCTTAACTCGTAAGTCAATTGCTTTGGCATGTGACCTTCCCTATGGCTTCTACTTAGTAGTAGCACCAGACCTCGTGTGCCTCCCAAGACTTCCACACTCAGCCCCTGCCATTGCACCAATCGCATCTCTTGAGTTTCATGCCCACATCCGACTAATGTCGTTTCCTCCCCCGCAGATTCGTCCGTCCACTGCGACGCTTATGCCGGTTGAAGCAGTCGACCTATCACCGCCAATCAACCCGTGTAGAGACCTCCATGAAGGCCTGTCACCCCAGCAGATCGCCAAGCTCCTCCCTCCCTTGAGAAGCATGCCCCGCCCCGTCTCGACGTTTTCTCCGATCACTTCTGGCTGGACCTGACAGCGATGGAAGACAGCTCCGCGGAGATGCCGCAAGACATGAGCGCTCCCCCTTCATCTACCGAAAACCAGAGGAAAGCTGGTCAGGGCACCACGGGGGACAATGCTTCGGCCTCGAAAAGGCGCTGTGTTAGTACCGCCTGCATCGCCTGCCGCAGACGGAAATCAAAGGTTCGATCCGGGTGATCTTGGTCGGTGATTCCTACAGCTTACCGATTGCGACAGTGTGATGGCAACCTACCCAGTTGTGCTGCGTGTTCGTCCGTATATCACACGGCTTGTATGTCGCCCACCTTGTCCATACCCAGCCTGCAATGCTGATCTGCTCCGCTAGGTGTCTATGACCCGAATTCAGACCATCGCAGGAAAGGAGTGTACAAGAAGGACACCGACACCCTCAGAACGAAGAACGCCACCCTATTGACCCTGATCCAGGCCCTACTCAACTATGAAGAGGAGGATGCCTTCGACTTGGTCCGTCAGATCCGGTCCTGTGACAACCTGGAGGATGTCGCGCAGTCCATTCTCGGACAACAAAACAAGCCTTCGCTGGCTTCCGATGCCTCGGTAGGCAGCGGGGATGAGGCGGACCAGTTTGAGTCGGAGTTGTCGGGCAAGATGAGTGAACTCATGTTGGACGGTTCTCGGAAATTCATCGGTGGCACGTCTAACCTCATATTCTTGCCGCCCGGCTCGGAGCTGAATGAATTCAACCCCAATGCGAACAACCAGGAACCGGGCCAGGGTACTGATGCCTCGGTGTCCCAGTGGACCAGAGTCACTGATGATGAGAAATTAATAAGTCATCTCATGACCATGTACTTCACCTGGCATTATCCCTTCTTCACGACTCTGTCCAAAGATCTCTTCTACCGAGATTATGTTCGGGGAATCTCCAGCCAATATTGCTCGTCATTACTGGTCAACACGATGTTAGCCCTGGGCTGCCACTTCAGTTCCTGGGAAGGAGCTCGTGAGGATCCGGGGAATTCAGCGACGGCCGGCGATCATTTCTTCAAAGAAGCCAAGCGATTGTTCTTCGAGAACGATGAGCATGCAAATGCCAAACTCTGCACGGTCCAAGCATTGGCTTTGATGTCCGTTCGCGAGGCTGGATGTGGCCGCGAAAGCAAGGGCTGGGTCTACAGTGGGATGAGTTTCCGTATGGTGTCTGACTTGGGCTTGAACTTCGACTCTACCAGCCTTGGAGTGCGTAATTTGAGTGAGGAAGAGATTGATGCGCGCCGGATCACCTTCTGGGGATGCTTTCTCTTTGACCAGTATGTCGTACTTCTTTTTACCTCAAACCCTGGATTGAGTCTAACTCCTGCAGATGCTGGTCCAACTATCTCGGGCGTCAGCCGCAATGGACAGTGGGAAACGTTGGCGTCTCTATGACCGAGATTTTCCCTAACGAGGATGCCGCCCTATGGTCGGCCTATACGGATACTGGAGCCATCCATGACCATACTCAGCCCTCGCGGACCCGCGCAATTGCCGTACAGATATCCAAGTTGTGTGAGATCAATGGTGACTTGCTTGTTTTCTTCTACGATCCCAAGCCCAAGGACAAGCTTTCTTCCAAACAAGCCGAGCTTAAGAAACTTAGTGAGATCCACACCAGGCTCGAAGCGTGGAAGAAGAACTTGCCAAAGGAACTTGGCCCGCAGGACGGGCAGCTTCCTCAGGCACTCCTCATGCAGTGAGCTCTGAACTCGTGTTCTCTTTCAGGACAGGATTACTAACTGCGCTGCAGTATGTTCTATCAACTCCTTCTGATACACCTCTACCGTCCCTTCCTGAAGTACACAAGATCCAGCTCGCCACTCCCTCAACATGTCTCTCCGCGCAAGCTGTGCACCCAAGCAGCTTCAACAATTTCGAAGTTATTAAGGATGTATAAACGCACGTACGGGTTCAAACAGATTTGCAACGTTGCGGTATACATGGCGCATACCGCGCTCACGGTTCACCTTCTCAATCTTCCCGACAAAAATGCCCAACGAGATGTCGCGCACGGCCTTCGTCATTTAGAAGAAATGGGTGAAAGCTGGCTCTGCGCACGCCGTACGCTGAGAATCTTGGAGATCTCAGCTAACAAGTGGCATGTCGAATTGCCCAAAGAGGCCGTTGCTACGTTTGAAAATACTCATGTTCGATGGGGTTCATGGGGTTCGTGGGATCAAGCTTTGTCCCCTCTGGCATCCGAAGATTCCCCGCCCATGGTATCTATGTCATACCCTGACTCGAAGTCCAACAGTGTTGGCCTTCCTTTACCGCCACGGCATGCTGCCATGGGTGGGCATGGCGCCGGTCCTGTAACCAGAACACCGGCCACTACAACCGGAGCAATGGGCCCGCACTACACGCCGGATCTTCCAGTTCCTGTTTCTGCGTCAGCTATGCGTGCCGTCCAGCGTTCTTTGAACGCCCAGCTTGCGCAAGAAACCACCCGGTTTCCTGAGCCGACCTACCTCCGGCCTGTGGCCCAGGCTTATGCGCAATACCGAAATATACCATTTACCCAGGGTGATATGTGGTACAATAATGATAACATGCGTGCGTTCAGCACTGGTCAAGATAATTCTCCGGCAACCACCACATCGCCCGCCAACGGGTATGGTGGCTCGGAGAACCTGGTGGAAGAGAGTCAGGATTGGTGGACTCGAGAATCGCAACGCCTTAATTTTGGAATGGACAATTGGGTGCCGGAGTGGACTTCTGGCATGCCCAGCAGGGCGCAGGGAGTGAATCCAGGTAGTAGTTATCCCTCGAATATCGGGCAGACATCGGCGCCGGAGAGCGCTCCGAGCCCGCCACAAACCATGAGATTTGCAGTCGGTGCTCCAGCTGGCACCAGTCATTCAAATCAGCCGCCCACAATCCCTGGCTATAGCAATCTGCCCACCCCGGAGGATTACCCCATACAGTGAACCCGACATGGTGGGATGGATTGTATGAGGGTTCGGGGTCTAAGACTGTCACGTTGTTACGACTATCGGGGCAGCGCACTGTTTGATTTTGATAGCCGCTTCAGTTTCCGGTTATATATACTTCTTTTAGATGTTTAGACGACACTGAATTAGAAACCACCTTGGGTATGTCCCTCAAGTTCACTAGTGTGCTCAGTGTGTAGATCAGATTCCTGCCGCTGTCTCAAGCTAGTCACCCATGTCTTCGTGCCTTAGCACTGTACACACAATACAACCGCTGATCCCTGGATCAACCCTTCAGCCCAACAAGTACCGGTTGCTGCCCCATCTTCCTAGGATAATCGCCACCACAGCAACCACCCTGGAGATGAATGAGTTGAACCTACCACCTCTAGTTACTAGTCACCCACCACAATCTTGCTTGACCCAGTACTCGACTCCAAAATTCAGCACCCAACCCCAAATACCCGGTAACCACTCCTACCCAAGACCCTCTTAACTTTCAATTGACCCTGAGAATGCACGTCATCCCTAACATAGACGTGACTCTCCCTCTGATTACCCAACCCAATCCAATCCACCAGAAACAATCGCAGCTCCGCTGATCAGAGCGACGTACATATAAGTTTGAGTCCCAAACTACCTATCATATTTCTAAGATCCATACGAGCAGGTCCTATAATTTATATTTCCGTGATCATCCTGTTCTTTTGTTTTTACCGGGTTATGAAATACAACAGCAAAGGATAATAGATTCGGCTAATAGCTAGGCTAGGCTAGGTCCAAGGCAGAAATGCATGGGTTTGCGATGTGATGCGGTTGGTGGTGGTGTATTGTGTGTATTGTATGGGTGTTGTGTCTGTTAAGTGTGGGGGAGTACAGATTGTTTAGATGATGCAATATGGTTCCCGGAGATAGTAAGATAGCTGGTGAAGAGATGGTCTTGTTCGTGCACTGGCTACTTTATAGGGTGGAGGAGGGAGGTTGTGGAGAGGGTGGGGGTGGAGGGTCGAGGGAGGATGTTTGGTGTTGGTATGTTGGTGGTATCACTTTTGTAATCAGATGTTAGTTTTGTCTTTCGGGTTGAATGGGTCGGAGTGGAGGGGTTTGGAATTGACTAGAGAAAGAGAGGGAGAGAGATCACGTACCAGGAAATAATCGGCTACAGGCTTCTTCGCGGGCATCCCTCTCGTGTCCTGCGCGGCAGCCTCGAACACCCGGTACCGTCTTCCGGGGCTTCGAACCACGGCTGCTGCAGCTGCTGCACCGCCGTTACTGCGGTTGTAGTCGCCGTTGCTGCGGGAGACGGTGCCCCCGTTGCTGGCGTCCTCGCCGAGTTCCAGGATCGAGGCGACGTTGCCGCAGCGGTAGCAGTAGTTGGGCGCCGACCACACCGTCACGATGCCGCCGTCGAACATCTCCTTGTACCCCTCCATGACGAGCTGGTGGGCGCGCGCGATCAGCGACAGGTCGTTCTTGTAGTTGAAGTGCTTCACGATGTCGCCTCCGAACAGGAATCCTGCGCCGCGCGGGCTGAGGCCCCAGCCGTCGATCTCGTCAGGGTCCGACCACAGGAGGTCGCACATCGCGCCCTCGTGCGGCACTTCCTGTTTGCGGTCGATGAGTCGGATCTTGTCGACACTGTCGATGAGGGGCGAGAGTCCCCCGTGCACGCAGAGGACGGCCCCCGTGCCCGTCGAGTAACTGCCTGAGGAGTCGCTCGTGGCGCCGGTCCCTGCCCAGCCGGATCGCATGGGGGGCATGGAGGAGGACGTTGGGTTGGCCGACGACGACGTGGCGGGTTGGGCTTGGGAGAGGGAGGGGAGGAGGGGCGAGGTGGTGCGGGGTTGTTTGGGTCGGTAGGTGCTCATCGTCACCTCGCCGCGCGAGTTCAGCACCTCGGTCTCCAGCTCGCTGTCGTCCAGCGACATGGTCGACGACGTGGTCTCCAGCGCGGGGCCGGTCGGCTCCAAGCCCGAGCTGGCGCCCAGCACCAGCGCCCCCAGCGCCAGGTAGTCGAACACCTCGCAGCAGTACCGCCAGACGTTGGCGCTGCCGTATTTCCGGATACACTCGTCGTAGAAGCCGTACACCGTGGTGATCTGGCGCGACTCGTGGTTGCCGCGAATCAGCGTGATGCGGTCGGGGTACCGGACCTTGAGGCACAGGAGGAGGAGGAAGGACTCGAGCGAGTAGAAGCCGCGGTCGACGAAGTCGCCCATGAACAGGTAGTTGGTGTCGGGCACATCGCCGCCCACGCGGAACAGCTCCATTAGGTCGTGGAACTGGCCGTGGATGTCGCCACAGATCGTGACGGGCGCGTCCACGCACACCACATTGCCTTCTTCGATGAGCAGCTCTCGCGCCTTGTAGCAGAGTTCGCGGACTTGGGACTCGGGGATCAGGCGGCAAGCGCGTAGTTGCGCGATCGCTCTGCACGATAGATAATAAAATCGGTTAGTGCACCTATTTTTTTTTCTGCGCGGGTGGGATATGCGCGATGGCGGGGGAACTATCGAAGCGAAGCTAGGCAAATAGAGTGTATGCAGTACCTATCTAGATCACTCATGGTGTGACCGTGATTGAGAATGAGGCTCACTGGGGTGGTCGGCAGGAAGCTGGAGGGGGGGAGGGGGGTGGGTCCTAACGGCCGAGAAGAATGGAGGATCGGTTTCACTCAGGTAGGTTCGAGCCACAAAAGACCAACCAGACTCGAGACAGAACAACAAAACAACTGCTAAGTGTAGAGAGAAAGAACGCTCATCTTTTCGTCTAAGTCACGCTGAAAAAGAGCAGCAATGCGAGGGGGTAAGTGAGTGAGTAATGAGGGGTTGGGATGAAGGGCAGCGGCGGAAGATGGAAGATGGATTGGGATGGATTGAGTGAGGAGAGAATATTGGAGAGTTGGGTGTAGCTCCAGCCGGTCAACTGGACAGTCAGGGTGGACCGAGCACTGGCTGGCTCTCAGCGGGTGCTTGTGCCAATCACGGGGTCTCCAGATAAGATTAGATCTGATCGCCAAGTTCCGACCGAATTCTTCCATTTCCGACTTCGCTTTCCCGCATCGAGAAACCTTATGACCACTCCCCATTTCCACCCCCAATTCCCCAGTTCCCCAGCCTGTTGAGTTGCCCGTGCGGTCTCGCGCTTGACTAGCTGTGTCGAGGGGCAATGCCGTTCCTTTGGTCCTTCCTTGTACATCACCATTGAGTCAATTCTGCTTCAATTGCTGTTAGACGTGGGTACAGTGTCTCTCTCTGCCTGGGTGCTTTGCTTTCTCTCTTTCCGTTCTCCCACTAACGCATGGGCCCCGCTTCCAGCCACAAACATCGAAACATCGA
Source organism: Aspergillus homomorphus CBS 101889 (assembly GCF_003184865.1). Lineage (NCBI taxonomy): Eukaryota > Fungi > Ascomycota > Eurotiomycetes > Eurotiales > Aspergillaceae > Aspergillus > Aspergillus homomorphus. The sequence continues at coordinate 102,176 of NW_020291896.1, forward strand.
AACATCGAAACATCGAAACCCTACCAGCTCAATTCTTGGACAATCGGTCCAATTGCTGGCATCGCTCGACACTCGCTCGACGATGCCGCCCCATCTACACCCTCGCTCGCGGTCGACGACCTCCCTCTTCGCGGCCAGTCTCCTCGCATCCCTCTTCGTCGTCGGCCTTCCGCATGTGTTCCCCTGTCCTGCGCCCCGTCGCACCCTCGCCGACTCCGAGATGACTGTTGACGCCGACGGACAACCGATCCCGCGTGTCCGAAGAAGAAGGCGGAAGGATGCGGAACAGTTTAGTCCAGACGACCGGAGCCTTGCCCAAACACCCATGGCCACAGATGAAGAAGTATCTACTTTCCTACAATTAGAGGCAGAGGCTGCTCAGCTGTCGCACGCCGGTCGGGAATGCCCGGTGCCTAAGCCCAAGGGGATCTTGGGCGATCTGTTGGGATTCACGAACCGTGGGGAGACACCATCACAACCACCACCGACAAGGGAGAATCGGTAACTGCAACGTATATCGCTGGAAAATCTATAAAGCACCTCGGGAGGAATAGTGCATTGTATCATGAAATTGGCCAGTTAGAGCTATGTTGTTGGCTTCACCAAGGGGTTTGCGAAGGATGGGCCACTTGATGTCACCCCCAGAGCCGACCGCCCTGATGGCAGTTATATACCCATCTTTGTATCGATAGTGTACTTACAGCCATGATTTGTGTAACTACATGGAATCAATTTTTACCTTCAATCCGAACCAAATCAATCATTCTGCAGGTAATTGCGGTTGTTGCCTCCTTGCGTCAATGACTCGATAGCAAGCTGGCGGGGCGCGTTTCTGTGTGGGAAGAACCACTAAGCCCAAACAGGACAGGTATTATTGGCTGCGCGCCGGCTGGCTGAGGCCACATGCGTCGCAAGCTCGACACCTCCAGGCTTTCCAGTCGCTGAAACAACTGCGACAAGATCCGCAATGAATTGGATGCGCTTCTTCAAAGACCTGTGTCTGAACCCCAGACACACAATATGGATTGCTCCGCTTCTGGTCCTGGCCGATGCCTTTCTGTGCACCCTGATCATCTGGAAGATACCGTGTATGCTTCGAGCTTTCATACTTGCGCGGACCCCCCGAAGCTAACTGATATCCCCCTGCTTCCACGGCAGATACTGAGATCGATTGGTCTACGTATATGCAGCAGATAGCGCTCTACCTGGCCGGAGAGCGCGACTACACGCTCATCAAAGGCTCCACGGGCCCCCTCGTCTACCCCGCCGCACATGTATACAGTTACAGCTTCCTTTACCACCTCACGGACGAAGGCCGCGACATCTTCTTCGGCCAGGTCCTCTTCGCTGCGCTGTACCTGGTGACCCTCGTTGTCGTGCTCGCTTGCTACAGGCAATCGGGCGCCCCACCGTACCTGCTGCCTCTGCTCGTTCTGTCCAAACGGCTGCACAGCATCTTCGTCCTGCGCCTCTTCAATGATGGTCTGGCGGCATTCGTCATGTGGCTTGCTATCTGGCTGTTTCAGAAGAGGAAGTGGGCGGCTGCCGTTACTGTGTGGTCTGTCGGCGTGGGCATCAAAATGACTTTGTTGCTGCTTGCTCCGGCCGTTGCAGTGATTACTGTGCTCAGTCTGTCGCTCGTGCCTAGCATTCGGCTCGGTGTGCTGGCGTTGCTTGTTCAGGTATATCCTTATCGCCGATAATGCCCCTTATTTCTTGCCTTGGCGACGTGAAATGCTAAAAAGAGTACAGGTTCTACTGGCGATTCCATTCCTACAGGAAAACCCAGCGGGGTATGCTTCGCGGGCGTTCGAGCTAACCAGACAGTTCATGTTCAAATGGACGGTCAATTGGCGATTTGTGGGCGAGGAACTGTTTTTATCTAAAAGGTTCTCCGTGGCATTGCTTGCTATCCACCTTGTCTTGCTGGTGCTATTCGTTGCCTTTGGCTGGCTCAGGCCTGTCCAGTCTCGCCTGCCGGGGTTTGTCCAGAACCTGCTCACGGGCCGACACCGTCCCGTACCGCTATCCAAAGCGTATATCATGACCACCTTGCTGTCATCCCTTGCGATTGGTCTGTTGTGTGCAAGGTCGCTTCACTACCAATTCTTCGCCTATCTCTCCTGGGCAACGCCTTTCCTTCTCTGGCGGGCAGGCCTCCACCCTGTTCTATTGTACGCCGTGTGGGTGCTCCAAGAATGGTCGTGGAACACGTATCCGAGCACCAACACGAGTTCCATGGCTGTCGTCCTCTCCCTTGTGATTCAGGTCTTCGGCGTTCTTGCGAACAGCGCCAATGCATTCACCGACACGCGCGCCAAGCAAGCCGGAAAGGAGCATATTCAATGATTATTGGTTCCGCAGACCTATCACGGTTCGTTGACTGGTGCATTGGTACCGGAGGATGTCGTGATGTGCCAGGATTTGTCATTTCCTGGTAGGGCTCGTCCGCCAGGCTGCGACTGGAGTGGCGGTATATCAGGTATTCTCCAGTCGATGTGGTAATCCTCATTGGAGCATATTCAAGCATCCGACTCGTCATCCGAAGGCGGCAATTTGCCCACATTAGACTCCTCCTCTGATTCTTCGTCGTCCGACGCAGCAACAACTTGCTTAGTGAACTCCTTGGGCCTGCAACTGCGTTAATTCGTAATTCAAAGCACGATCCATGAGGGTCACCCACCAGAACGGGGCCTTGCGCCACGCCTTCTCATCCCGCACAATGTTGACAATCTCACCCTTCAGCTTATTGTCACGACCCTCCAGAGCATTGGTGTCGATCACCACGTAAGATCCGCGCTTGATCCAGATGGTCGAACGGAATCGCGAAGGCAATTCGACCAGAGCCGACTCCTTGGATGGCGTCTCCACCAGGTAGATGTTGTTACCCGTGGCTTTGATGACTCGTGTGATCAGATGTCCCTGAGCGAGCTCACCCGGAGGGACCATCGTCTCTTCCGCCGTAGCGAGTACCTTGCGCCGAGGGGGACCCATGTTGAAGGATTGCTGCTGGAACCGCGAAAAAGTGAACTTTAGCTGTAGTATGGAAGAACGAATTGTATATATGTAATTGGCTTGGACAACCAAGCAAACCGAAGTAATCGTGACTGGAGAAAGGAAGTGGATGACGGAGGCTTCGATGAAACCAAAAGATTTTTTTTTCTTGGTTGACGGAATTCATCCCCCGTGCGGAGGGGAAGTGGGCCTTGCCTGATTCGGTATTCAACTGTTTTCCCCGGAATCTTCACACCGTGGACATCCACGCACCTTACTAAATTTGATATTATACTATGGTTTGCGAATGCTTGAATGAACACTCAATTGAAGAAAGTGGAATAAGTCGCAGTGTATGTCAAATGTTTCGATGTTGTTTTCACCCCTCCAAATCTAGTGACTTGTCCAGGTCACATCTGTGCATTGCTGGTTGTCACATGCAAGCCCCAGTGCTATTCGTTGAGATCCCCGTCTTCGCAAAATCGACGTCTGATCGTCCGGAAAGTGATAGGATAAGAGCTTCCTTGTTACGAGTCATGCTACGATTCCTCTGCAGAGCCAAGCGGCCGCTCTCGTGCCAGCATGGTCTAATCCGCTAAGTCTAGCTAAGAACCAACAACGTCTTGTTGCGAATGCTAGTTGAGCCAAAGCCTGACTGCCTCTGTATTTTCTTCTGGACTGCAGACCGCAGACCGTGCGAATGGGATATGTCATGTCAACGTATTTGTGTGAGAGTCTGATTGGCCCTCGGGATTAAAATTCCTATACGACTTTAGCCGACTGAGCTTCGATTTATCAGCTGGCGGGGCCCAAAGCAGAATTAGTCAGTCAATCGCTGTAGCTACAAAGACCACGGGTCGACCGTTCAGTTGGAGGGGAAAAAAATGAATCTGATCCCAGTCAAGTTCAGAGCTTAGTCCGACGTTGCTTCTCACTCTTCCCGAATCCTTGCCAACAACATGTCAGCCTCGGCTTTTGGCGCGCTGGTCGAGGTCCAGAGCCCGCCTTCCATCGCCAGTCCGGCTGCCGTCGTGCGCAAAGATAAGCAAGGCATCGCACATACCCCCTCTGATCAGGAATTGGTGGAGCTCCAGCAAGGACGCCGGCAGCCAGCCGTCACTCCTGGTGGCGTCTCGTCGAACACTGCCACCGATGTGCGCACGCCCATTACGCCTGGGGAGCTGGAAAGCCATCTAGCCTCGCCCGGCGAGAATGAGGGCTACGGCCCAGCCCCGACTTTCAGCAACCCGTCCAAGACCAAATGGCGCTTTGTGAGCACCTGTCTGATGAGCTTCACACAGGGTCTGAATGACAGCGCGCCTGGTGCTCTGATCCCTTACATGGAGGACGACTACGGCATCGGCTATGCGGTCGTCTCGTTGATCTTCGTCACCAATGCCCTGGGCTTCATCCTCGCAGCTCTGGTCACTCATATTCTGGAAATGAAACTGGGGCGTTCAAAGTGTTACGCTCTGTCCATGGCCTTGCTGGCCGCGGGCTATGTGATCATCATCTGCAAGCCTCCGTTCCCTGCGGTCGTGGCTAGTTTCTTTCTTCTTGGGTTTGGCCTGGCTCTCAGTCTGGCTTTGAACAATGTTTTCTGTGCGAATCTTGCCAATAGTACCGCGGCTTTGGGTGGACTGCATGGGTCTTATGGGCTTGGGGGCGTCGTGGGACCGCTTGTAGCGACTGCTATGGCATCACATGGAGTTCGTTGGTCCCTGTTCTATGGCATCAGTCTGGCGATGTCGCTTTTCAACCTGGGTTTTGCTGCATGGTCGTTCTGGACCTACGAGAAAGAGCTACCAACACAGCTTCTGGGAGCGCTACAGCAGACCGCTTCCCAGCAAGCTCACGGCCCCGACTCAGTAAGCAAAAGCCGTCTCCTGAAGCAAGTGGTCAAGAACAGGACCACGCTGCTCGGTGCTCTTTTTATCTTCGCCTATCAGGGTGCGGAGGTGTCCATCTCCGGATGGGTGGTATCGTTCCTCATTAGCTATCGCCATGGAGATCCGTCGCATGTCGGTTATGTCAGTGCTGGCTTCTGGGCCGGCATTACCGCCGGGCGATTCTTCCTATCGCACCCTGCCCACTATGTCGGGGAAAAGCTGTCTGTCGTCGTGCTTGTGATTGGATCCATCGCTTTCCAGCTCATGACCTGGCTCATTCCTAACATCATCGGTGATGCCGTCGCAGTCGCCATCGTGGGTCTCCTCCTGGGCCCCGTTTATCCTTGCGCCACTGCGGTGTTCAGCAAGCTGCTGCCCCGGTCGATGCAAATGTCAAGCTTAAGTTTCATTAGTGCGATGGGAAGCAGCGGGGGAGCCGTCTCGCCCTTTTTCACAGGTCTATTGGCGCAGAAAGTTGGGACGTACGTCCTGCATCCGATCTGCATCGGCTTGTATGGGGTGATGCTTGTGGGCTGGATGTCTCTTCCGCGTATCGCGAAGAGGTCGGAGTAATTGCTCCATTGGGGCCGTCATCCCGCGGTATGCTTTGCATGGCGCGTCCAGCCAGTTTTGAGCTCTGAAATGAAGATATTGAATGGATGTGTATGTTGTCGAAGCAGAGTTCAGTCGACTACGACTACGATGGGACGTGAGGTGGCAGGTGACCCTTGCGACGCGGTCATGAAGTATCAGCAGAGCTGACGCAAGCAAGGGAGATGCCAATCCTCTCTCAGATCATTGCTTTGCATGTCCTGAACTCAATCTATCCCTTCATAACGTGTAGTCTGGCTCTGTTATCTTGGATACCCATCGCGTGGGTATTGTTGCCGAATCTATGATGTATGTATGCATGCTGAGAGGAGTTGGTGGAAAGGAAGATCAGGCGTCGGGCATGTCTCTTATGTGTAAATGAAACGCATCGAGAAAAGTGAGCGAGGCTCTCCAGAGTGTTAGATGCGACGCAGTATACGGAGTAGATGATGGTTGATTGGAATGTCACGAGGGGTAGCGATGCGGTGATGCCTCAGTCAGTATGCAAGGCATCAATTCCCGGGACCCGCGACTGCCTGCCCGAAGTGGAAGACAGCCTTTGAACTACAACATCAATCAACATTCCACTGCTGAGTTCTTCATCTCTTGCTTCCATTTATTTACTACTGCTGGACATTCATTCATTCATCCATTTTCTATCATTCCTGGTATAAATATAACAAGGAAACTAAAGTGCCCTCCCTCTCTCCCTCCCTGCCTGCAAAGTGACGAGCGAACAATTCCGTGAAGCTAGCACGGAATTGATTGACACGAGGAGTGATTATTGTGGCCCCGTCAAGTCATCGCCACGGGGAGGCCGGCCTGGCTTTGGGTCTTTGCTTTGGGTCCTTGTCTCACTTATCCCGTGGTCCTTTTTCCGACTGAATTGCGGGAAAGAAGGAAAAGAATGGATGGATGGATGGACGGATGGGTGGATTGATGGATGATATGATTGATGATTGATTGACTGACTGAATGAGCTGACCTTTCAACTTCCAACTTGGATTGACAGACAGACAGGCAGACAGAAAGGCAGACAGACAGACAGACACTGCATCTCATCTCATCTCATCTTCCTTCCTTGGTTTGGTTTTAAGTCAAACGGGCTTCCTTTCCCCTCCAACTAAACTAAAACTACCTTTTTCTCCCTCTCTCTCCCTCCCACTTCCACTCCCACTTCTCTTCTCTTCCCCCCCTGCAACTGTCAACAAGAGAAGAAAGAAGAGCCCCGCGACGCCGGCTCTCTTGTTCTTGTTGTTGATTTTCTTTCTCTTCTTCTTTCTTCCTGCCCTCCATCCCTCCTCCTCCTCTCTCCCCACTCTCCTCCTCTTCCTCGTGCTTTTCCTTCCCCTCCCTCACTCACTCATTCCCGTCATCTTTCCCTTCCTCTTTCTTCTATTACTTTTGGAATTTCCCCGCCCCTCTCTCCCCTCCCCCTCCTCCCCTCCCCCCCCTTTCTGTCTTCCGATCACATCCAGAATCGAACCACCCACACCCTCACCCGTATCTCGGGTTTCTATCGATTTCCCTTAGTTCACCCCCGGTTATTCCTACCGCACCATGGACGGGGACGAGCTCATCGCCTCGGTCTATCGCAAGATCGAGCGGGAGAAGGCTCTCATCGCCGCCGCGTCGAACATGCGACAGTCGACCGACAATCCCCTCGTCCAGCAACGCGTGGATGCGAACATTCGCGATGGCCGGAAGAACATCGCCTATCTCGAGGAGAAGATGCGGGAGTTGCAGTTGCGGCAAGAAGGAGGCCAGGCTTCCCCGACCGATCGACGTATCCCCTCGGGTGATGGTGGCCCTGTCCCGCCGCAGAAGGATTACGGCAATGAGTATGGCGAAGGCTCCGCACAATACCCGCAAGGAGGATCAGGGTCCATGCCGTCAGGTGCCCCATACGCAGACCCTCGCCCTTTTGCTCCCGTGCCCAAGGCTCGTCCCAATTACACCAAGCTCGGTAGGCATTTCCACCTTCCTCGCCGCCCTGGAAGAAGCCACCTAGACAGACATCCGTTTGGCGCGATCCGGAAGCAAGGCTGACTGGATCATCTGCAGACTTGATCAAATATGACACTCAGTACCTGGGACCCAAGATCCAGCTTATGCTGTCCCAGCTGGAATTCAAATTGAGTGTAGAGAAGCAGTACAAAGCGGGTATTGAGAAGATGGTTCGCCTGTATCAGGATGAGGGGGATCGCAAGAGTCGCGCCGATGCTGAAGGCCGGCGGATTGAGAGTAACCAGAAGATCCAGTTGCTGAAGCAGGCCCTGAAGCGATATGAGGATCTCCACGTCGACATCGAGTCAGCAGACAGCCCTGATGGTCAGTCGCAGAAGCACCAACGCCGTTCTCCACCTGATCTCGTAGCTAACATTCGCGTCTGCCAGATGAGAGCTTAAGCACCCCGAACCTGCGTAAGCCGCTCACAGGTCTGCTCACCATGCGCATCCATGCCGTGCAAGATGTAGATCACGCCGCCAGCTCCAGATTTTCCCGAGGCCCCGAAACCTTCGTCGTTCTGAAAGTGGAGGACACCATTAAAGCGCGCACCAAGGCGACCCGGACCGATAGATGGCAGGATGAAACCTTCAACCTGGATATCGACAAGGCGAACGAAATCGAGCTCACCGTATACGATAAGTCGGGAGATCGGCCGACCCCGATTGGCATGCTGTGGGTACGCATCTCGGACATTGCGGAGGAGATGCGTCGGAAGAAGATCGAGACGGAGTTTAATGCATCGGGCTGGGTGTCTGCGGACAAGATGGGACATGGAGGACAATCCGGACGGCCCGATACCGCTGGAGGAATGGGCTCATCCCATCAAGCTGGCCCAGGAGGCCCGGCCGGGGCGGGCGCTCCGGGTGGTGCGTCTGGCGCACCGGGTGCCGGCCAGGTGATAATTGATTCTTGGTTTGCGTTGGAACCAGTTGGTCGTATTCAACTGTCGATGAGCTTCGGTGGGTTCATTTTTGTTCACTACTGGGCTGACAGCCAGACTGACACGATTTACAGCCAAGCAACTCAAGGACCGACGCCCGTTCGACATTGGTCTCAACCGTCAAGGTGCTGTGCGCCAGAAGAAGGAGGAGGTGCACGAGAAGCAAGGCCACAAGTTCGTTACCCAGCAGTTCTACAACATCATGCGCTGCGCTCTTTGCGGCGATTTCCTGAAATATGCTGCGGGCATGCAGTGCGCCGACTGCAAGTACACCTGTCATAAGAAGTGCTATCCCAAGGTCGTCACCAAGTGTATCAGCAAAGCAAACTATGAGACGGACCCAGACGAAGAAAAAATCAACCACCGGATTCCGCACCGTTTCGAAGGCTTCTCCAATCTGTCGGCCAACTGGTGTTGCCACTGTGGTTACTTGCTGCCTTTTGGACGCAAAAACGCCAAACGATGCACCGGTAGGTGAACTCTCTAGCGCCCTGATTGATGGCAGAAACTGACATGCGATACTTGAATGCAGAGTGTGGTCTCACGAGTCACGCCCACTGTACTCATCTTGTACCCGACTTCTGTGGCATGTCCATGGAAGCAGCCAACCAGATTTTGGAAACCCTTATCCGCGCTAAGGTTCATAACAAATCTCCCTCGGTCAGCTCGGCCAGTGGCCTCAGCAACCGCACGTTGCGCGCTCCTCAGACGCCGCAGGAGAATACCTCCATGGCGTACCCGTCCAAGCCTGTCGAGCAGTACGAGCCAGCACGGCCGCCTGCGCCCGAAGCCGTGAGCGCTGCATCCATGTCGTATAAGCCTCCGCAGTCTCCCACCAGCCCACAAGGCGCCCAGACATCTCCCAGGACATCGGGTTCCGCCGGTCTTGCAAGTCATGCCGCCGCGGCGGCAGCCAACACTCGTCCTCCCCAGTCGATGCCAGGTATGTTCATCCAACTGCTGTAAGATCAATTCCCAAACGGGAACTAACCTGAATCACCTACAGAGCCAAACCGTCCTGTGCAGCAGCAGCAGCAGCAGCAGCAGCAGCCACCCCAGCATGCCCGCTACGATCCCTCTGCTTACCCTATGTTCGAAGGAGGGGGCGTGCCGCATCAGCAGATGCAGAACGTCGGTGCCCCTGCGCCATATGGCGTTCAACAGCCCCCACCGCCGCAACAAAGTATGGCTTTGGCTCAGAAGCAAGCACCCGAAGCACCTCAGCAACAACCTAAGGCTAGAATCGGACTCGACCATTTTAATTTCCTGGCAGTTCTGGGTAAGGGTAACTTCGGTAAGGTCATGCTTGCCGAGACCAAGAGCACCAAGAAGCTTTACGCCATCAAAGTTTTGAAGAAGGAGTTCATTATCGAGAATGACGAAGTCGAGAGCACCAAGTCTGAGAAGCGGGTCTTCTTGATTGCCAACAAAGAGCGACACCCATTCCTCCTTAGCCTTCACGCGTGTTTCCAGACCGAGACCCGCGTGTACTTCGTGATGGAGTATATCAGTGGTGGTGATCTGATGCTCCACATTCAGCGCGGCCAGTTCGGTCTCAAGAGGGCACAGTAAGTCACACTAATATATTTGTTCCACCCTCAATGAGGATGCTAATGCCTTGCGTGCAGGTTCTATGCTTCCGAGGTCTTGCTTGCCTTGAAGTATTTCCACGAGAACGGTGTCATTTACCGTGATTTGAAGCTTGATAACATTCTCTTGACTCTGGATGGTCATATCAAGATTGGCGATTATGGTCTTTGCAAGGAAAACATGTGGTATGGCGCAACGACGAGCACCTTCTGTGGTACGCCCGAATTCATGGCGCCCGAGGTAAGATACTCCACCCCTTTACCTCCCCGTTGAGCCGTGTCTAATGCTCCGAAACAGATTCTTTTGGACAAGAAGTACGGACGTGCCGTCGATTGGTGGGCATTCGGTGTCCTCATCTACCAGATGCTTCTTCAACAATCTCCCTTCCGTGGTGAGGACGAAGACGAAATCTACGATGCCATTCTTGCCGATGAGCCGCTTTACCCCATCCACATGCCCCGCGACTCGGTCTCTATTCTGCAGAAGCTGCTTACTCGTGAGCCTGAGCTGAGACTGGGCTCTGGTCCTACGGATGCCCAGGAAGTCATGTCCCATGCATTCTTCCGGAACATCAACTGGGACGATATCTACCACAAGCGTGTTCCTCCTCCCTTCATGCCCACTATCACTAGCCCGACGGATACTAGCAATTTCGATCAAGAATTCACTAGTGTGACTCCGGTCCTCACGCCTGTACAGTCTGGTAAGACACCAATCCAGGATGCAAGTCTCCTTTCACGACATGCTGACATTTCCCTTAGTCCTCTCCCAAGCTATGCAGGAAGAGTTCCGCGGCTTCTCCTACACCGCCGACTTCGCCTAATCATTCTCCCCGTAACTGGTCGGAAGCCTGTACTGATTGCTTGTTTGTCTTGTGTCTACTTTGGCCTGCTGTATTTCTCGGATTCTTGATGTTGCCGGTCTTTCGGCACCGTTTGCGCCGGTGTCCTTCACATACCCATAAGTGTTTTGAGTGCCAGTGTAAGCGTGGTAATAGCTTTTGTGAATGCAGTGGAACGATGGCTTCGAGGGTGTTTTTATTTACGGCTTACTCCTTGGGCCTTGCTTCCTGGGACCTTTGGTGGTCTTTCAACTTTATTCTCTGCCGGTGTAATCCCTGTGCTCAAAATATAAACCTGTTTCAGGGGTCATCTCTGCTGGTGGCTATTGCAGTAGCATTCATGGGATAGTCGATCTGGTTGGCGCTTCAGGTGAAACATACAATCTGTAAACTGTCTGTGTGCGGGACGCAGGACGCTCTTTGTTTTTATCACCTCTTTATCACCTCTTCAACTTGATACTGTGAATATATGCAATTCCACTCGAAATGCAGTTGTGATCTCTCTCTCTCTCTCTCTCTTTCACTTGACTGTCGGTCAACACAAGTTTTTGTCCTGGTTTGTTCTGGAACCCCCACCCAACCATCTTCCTTCTTCCCTCCTCCTACCTCCATACCTCATCTAGGTAAGTATACCGTGGACCTTCCCTTCTCCTTCCAAGCTGAGATCCTCGATCATTTCCCTCTTTGTCCAACACCACCACGACCACCATCAACCACATCGAACCAAACAAAGAACAAGGATCCAATCCTAGATACAAGGCCACAGAAAGAACACAGCGAGCTATTGATATCATCTCAAACACACAAAGGATCAAAAGATGGCCTTCAACGACCCTCCCCCCGACTTATTACGCTTGTCATCGCCGTCGTCGACGCCGTCGACTCCAGATCGCTATCGATGTACTTCTGACGAATCGCTGTTAACACTCATCACCCCAACCGCTACTGGCAAAAGAGAGTCCAGAGTAACACCACTTACCCCTACTTCCAGGTCCGCAAACCCAAGCCCAACCCGCCGGATCTACAACTTCCTGTGCTTGAAATTCAACAATATGACTCGGGTCAGCAAAAGAGCCCTGGCCAAAGCCAACAAACCCCCAAAAGTCACGGAAGAGGACCCTGACTATGATCCATCCAAGGACGATCGAGCCGAGGACGAGGAATACCGGTATGGCGCCAACCTAATGAAGATCGAAGCCGCCCTTCTGGGCAAGTATTTGCATGAAACCATTTCGGGTCCGCGGCGAGGGAAGAGCCTTGAGTTGCAGATCCCCATGAAGGATGAGGAACAGGACGAAGAAGATGAGATGATCACGGGCATACCGTCTCTCTCGCGCACGCCCACTGATGACCTCTTCGCCGCGTCCGTTCATACAACCTCAGCGGGCAAGAGACCCCTGGACGAATCCGGTGCCGTCAGCCCCACAATCAAGAGGTTGAAGCGCGAGGAGTCGTTTGAGTCGATCATGTCCTCGGTACAGGATACGGTGCCGCCGGATTTGAGGGCTGAGTACTTCCATGTGATGACCGAGCCGGGCAGTTTCGGTTCGTCTTCACCGACTGGTTCGCGGATGGGCTCGCCTGCTAGCAGCTGTTCGAGGGTGGGTTCGCATTTGAGAACGCAGAGCATTCCATCGCCTGAGATGCAAATTGATGGTGGGGTTGATTTTGTTGCAGGTGGAGAGTCGTCGCCAGACTTTAGTTCCAGTCCTTGGGGACTGGCGGACTTGGTTGAAGCTGATGAACCGTCGTCAAAGCCCACCGCAGATGGCCTGGCTACTCTCATTGTGAATAACGAACCACTCAAACCGTCGCGGTCGCGGCGGAAGACGCAGGCGAAATCGCGCAGAAAGACAAGACATTATTCTCCTTCGGACGATGAGGTATATAGCTCACCTTCGGACGATGCGAACGGGGATGAGTCCCTGGACGAATACGACATGCCACGCATCAAGCCCAACGAGAAGACGGGGATTGTGTTCGACTTCTCGTCCGAAAGAGCCAAGCGCTGGGCGAGCGCGATCAATCTGCCTGGAGGCCTGTACAATGGCGAGGAGCAGGACCTCTTCTTCCGGCTGGCTATGCGCGGCTTCGAGCCTCTCGTTCCCAAAGACTGGCGACATGACTTCCCGACGCTGCCTGAATCGTTGTATCCACCTACATCTGGACCCTCTTTCAGACCTCTTTTCCAGGTTCGGAGGAGCTCGAATCTGTATGGTAAGTTGTGTTTTGTTTTGTGTTATCGGGGTATAGAGGGCTGACTGCGGGTATAGCTACCAAAGCCCTCGCCAATCTCTTCAGTGTCGGAGGCCGCGTTCGGGACTGCGACATCGTACGCAAAAGGCCCGAGAAACTGATCAAGGACGCCATCAAGAAGTACTTCCGCTGGGCGATGTTCGACGCCGATCTCCACACCACCGAATCCAAAATCCCCGTGCACGCGATCTACGCCCAGAAGAAAGGCGAGACAACCCTCCAAGCCGTGCGGCGACTCAACCGCCGCCTACGGTTCCTGACTTCGCAATACCAGAAGGCATTCGGCGTAGCAGAGGATCCGGAGGATGCAGCCAGCCGACCAACGAAAGGCCACCAGCAGCAGCAGCAGCTTTCAGAGACCCAGACCTCCCGCCATTTCCCCCTTCTGATCGGCTTCATCATCTGTGGTCCAATCGTCGCGATTGTAACTCATACCACGGATCCCCAGGAGATCGAGACCAGCTTCGACGGCAAGTTCATCTCGCAGTTCGACTTGTCGGAGCGCGGCCAGGATGTCTGGAATTCGCTTGCCATCGCGATCGCGGTCATGCATGCGCGGAGGACGATGATCGGGCTGGCCGAGGAGGGCCTAGGCGGATTCACTTTCTGTGAGACCGCGCAGCCGGCTTCTGATCCTGATCTTTAGGTTTTTGTTGTTGTTGTTGTTGTTGTTGTTGTTGTTGTTGTTGTTGTTGTTGTTGTTGTTGTTGTTGTTGTTGTTGTTGTTGTTGTTGTTGTTGTTGTT